>NC_064621.1:483535920-483835920 GCF_023898315.1 Schistocerca nitens
CAAAAGCGCTGGCAGGTCGATAGACACACAAACAAACACAAACATACACACAATTCTAGCTTTCGCAACAAACAGTTGCTTCGTCAGGAAAGAGGGAAGGAGACTTGTGTTTGTGTTTGTTTGTGTGTCTATCGACCTGCCAGCGCTTTTGTTTGGTAAGTCTCATCACTTTCTTAACATTCCACGTAGGAAAAATATATGTAAAAACAAAGATGATGTGACTTACCAAATGAAAGTGCTGGCAGGTCGACAGACACACAAACGAACACAAACATACACACAAAATTCAAGCTTTCGCAACAAACTGTTGCCTCATCAGGAAAGAGGGAAGGAGAGGGAAAGACGAAAGGATGTGGGTTTTAAGGGAGAAGGTAAGGAGTCATTCCAGTCCCGGGAGCGGAAAGACTTACCTTAGGGGATGTGGATGGATATGTGTGTGTGTGCGCGAGTGTATACCCGTCCTTTTTTCCCCCTAAGGTAAGTCTTTCCGCTCCCGGTATTGGAATGTCTCCTTACCTTCTCCCTTAAAACCCACATCCTTTCGTCTTTCCCTCTCCTTCCCTCTTTCCTGATGAGGCAACAGTTTGTTGCGAAAGCTTGAATTTTGTGTGTATGTTTGTGTTCGTTTGTGTGTCTGTCGACCTGCCAGCACTTTCATTTGAAGATGATGTGACTTACCAAATGAAAGTGCTGGCAGGTCGACAGACACACAAACGAACACAAACATACACACAAAATTCAAGCTTTCGCAACAAACTGTTGCCTCATCAGGAAAGAGGGAAGGAGAGGGAAAGACGAAAGGATGTGGGTTTTAAGGGAGAAGGTAAGGAGTCATTCCAATACCGGGAGCGGAAAGACTTACCTTAGGGGGAAAAAAGGACGGGTATACACTCGCACACACACACATATCCATCCACACATATACAGACACAAGCAGACATATTTAAAGACAAAGAGTTTGGGCAGAGATGTCAGTCGAGGCAGAAGTGCAGAGGCAAAGATGTTGTTGAATGACAGGTGAGGTATGAGTAGCGGCAACTTGAAACTAGCGGAGATTGAGGCCTGGTGGATAACGGGAAGAGAGGATATATTGAAGAGCAAGTTCCCATCTCCGGAGTTCGGATAGGTAGGTGTTAGTGGGAAGTATCCAGATAACCCGGACGGTGTAACACTGTGACAAGATGTGCTGGCCGTGCACCAAGGCATGTTTAGCCACAGGGTGATCCTCGTTACCAACAAACACTGTCTGCCTGTGTCCATTCATGCGAATGGACAGTTTGTTGCTGGTCATTCCCACATAGAATGCGTCACAGTGTAGGCAGGTCAGTTGGTAGATCACATGGGTGCTTTCACACGTGGCTCTGCCTTTGATCGTGTACACCTTCCGGGTTACAGGACTGGAGTAGGTGGTGGTGGGAGAGTGCATGGGACAGGTTTTACACCGGGGGCGGTTACAAGGGTAGGAGCCAGAGGGTAGGGAAGGTGGTTTGGGGATTTCATAGGGATGAACTAAGAGGTTACGAAGGTTAGGTGGACGGCGGAAAGACACTCTTGGTGGAGTGGGGAGGATTTCATGAAGGATGGATCTCATTTCAGGGCAGGATTTGAGGAAGTCGTATCCCTGCTGGAGAGCCACATTCAGAATCTGATCCAGTCCCGGAAAGTATCCTGTCACAAGTGGGGCACTTTTGTGGTTCTTCTGTGGGAGGTTCTGGGTTTGAGAGGATGAGGAAGTGGCTCTGGTTATTTGCTTCTGTACCAGGTCGGGAGGGTAGTTGCGGGATGCGAAAGCTGTTGTCAGGTTGTTGGTGTAATGGTTCAGGGATTCCGGACTGGAGCAGATTTGTTTGCCACGAAGACCTAGGCTGTAGGGAAGGGACCGTTTGATGTGGAATGGGTGGCAGCTGTCGTAATGGAGGTACTGTTGCTTGTTGGTGGGTTTGATGTGGACGGACGTGTGAAGCTGGCCATTGGACAGGTGGAGGTCAACATCAAGGAAAGTGGCATGGGATTTGGAGTAGGACCAGGTGAATCTGATGGAACCAAAGGAGTTGAGGTTGGAGAGGAAATTATGGAGTTCTTCTTCACTGTGAGTCCAGATCATGAAGATGTCATCAATAAATCTGTACCAAACTTTGGGTTGGCAGGCCTGGGTAACCAAGAAGACTTCCTCTAAGCGACCCATGAATAGGTTGGCGTACGAAGGGGCCATCCTGGTACCCATGGCTGTTCCCTTTAATTGTTGGTATGTCTGGCCTTCAAAAGTGAAGAAGTTGTGGGTCAGGATGAAGCTGGCTAAAGTAATGAGGAAAGAGGTTTTAGGTAGCGTGGCAGGTGATCGGCGTGAAAGGAAGTGCTCCATCACAGCGAGGCCCTGGATGTGCGGAATGTTTGTGTATAAGGAAGTGGCATCAATGGTTACAAGGATGGTTTCTGGGGGTAACGGATTGGGTAAGGATTCCAGGCGTTCGAGAAAGTGGTTGGTGTCTTTGATGAAGGATGGGAGACTGCATGTAATGGGTTGAAGGTGTTGATCTACGTAGGCAGAGATCCGTTCTGTGGGGGCTTGGTAACCAGCTACAATGGGGCGGCCGGGATGATTGGGTTTGTGAATTTTAGGAAGAAGGTAGAAGGTAGGGGTGCGGGGAGTCGGTGGGGTCAGGAGGTTGATGGAGTCAGCTGAAAGGTTTTGTAGGGGGCCTAAGGTTCTGAGGATTCCTTATATATATATATATATATATATATATATATATATATATATATATATATATATATATATATATATATATATAGGGAAACATTCCACGTGGGAAAAATATATCTAAAAACAAAGATGATGTGACTTACCGAACGAAAGCGCTGGCAGGTCGATAGACACACAAACAAACACAAACACACACACAAAATTCAAGCTTTTGCAACAAACTGTTGCCTCATCAGGAAAGAGGGAAGGAGAGGGAAAGACGAAAGGATGTGGGTTTTAAGGGAGAGTGTAAGGAGTCATTCCAATCCCGGGATCGGAAAGACTTACCTTAGGGGGGAAAAAGGACGGGTATACACTCGCACACATATATATAACTACAGAAATCTGTAATTATTGATACATGTTCAATTACCCGAAAGTTCCTAAATGCAATGTAACATATATCGTACAGTTAAAAGGAAGTCACACTTGATCAAGGTCCGTGTCACTTTCCATTTTTAACCAGACATAACGTCTGAGACAGGAAAGGGAAATAATAATAATAATAATAATAATAATAATAATAATAATAATAATAATATCCCTATCAGAAACAGCACAATATTTCTTCTGTCACCACACAGTTTGGGGATACGTGTAAAAGATTCACAGTGGTAAAATACTCAGAGACTGGATGGATGGAAACAATCTACACCTAACCTGTGGTGCCAAAGACATTAAAACCTGTAGATCAGCGAGATGGCAAAGTGAAACAAACCCAGACCTCTGGTGACTGCTAACACTGTAAAGGAGCCCGTGCCGTATCCAAGGATGGGCTTTTATGGGTTCCCCCACTCCCAACATCAACCAGCACTACTCAACATCAGCATACAACTCCACTTACTTACAACCACCCTGAAACCACAATGGAACTTCTGAGAGGCAAACTGGGAGCTTTATAAGAAAGACATGGATGTGAATGTGCACTGGATACCACCAAAGGAAGGAAACTATAGCAGGTTTGTTGGCTTAATAACAGCAGCTGAAAATCGTCACATTCGTCAGGTATACAGAAAAGAGTATCTCCCTTGTTGTAATAAAGAAGCTGAAGACTAATGTAAAGATTTTGAAGGAACAAGCAACCCAGACACCATAGACAAGATATTGGAAGCTATTGACCAGTCTCATGAAGAAAGATGGTCTGAAATCATAAAAAATCCAGACTTGATTAAAACAGTAGAAAGGCCTGGTCTTTCCTGCAGAAATGTTTGGAGGGGTGGGGGACGGGGCATGGGTGGGGGGTGGGGGGGTGGGGGGCATCAGTACATCGAGCTGCCCGTCCTGGAAGGGAAGACCAGAATTAACACCCTCTCGAATAGCTTTTCACATAAAAAGTACACGCGGAGAATGTTCCACTAGATACAGCATTCAAAAAAGCCACCTAAGACCCAGACTTATTCTTGCCCTTTACAACAAATGAGCTAACTAAAGCTACAAAATCACTTAAGACCAGGAAGATGGTGGGATTAGATGGTATATTTCCTGAGTTATTTAAACACCTTGCAGAACTAGCACTCCTGAAAGAAAGGATACTGCGGAGACATGGCTTAGCCACAGCCTGGGGGATGTTTCCAGAATGAGATTTTCACTCTGCAGCGGAGTGTGCGCTGATATGAAACTTCCTGGCAGATTAAAACTGTAGATGGTAGAGCACTTGCCCGCGAAAGGCAAAGGTCCCGAGTTCGAGTCTCGGTCGGGCACACAGTTTTAATCTGCCAGGAAGTTTCGTATCAGCGCACACTCCGCTGCAGAGTGAAAATCTCATTCTGGAATTAGGAACTTAAAATTTTCTGTTAATGGTGGCAAATGACCTCAAAGTTACACAGAAAAGTAGCCAAAATAGCTACACCAATATACAACGTTATTTACAGATTTCGTTACTTCGATAATTTGATTTCCCCAGCTGACCTCATTGTCAGCCTATCAGTTGGCTTGTTTTTGCTGCCTAGAATGTTCTTATTACTGCAAATGAACTGTGTAAACTTACATGTCCTTCAATGCAATTTCAAGAAGCACTGTTGCTTGTGCATGTCATTTATACCATAGCAAGTGATCGGTATGCAGGAAAGAAGTTGGCAGCATTTCAATTATCAGTGTTTATGTATTGGAGATTTTAATGCGTGATAGAGAAGATATCATCAGGGCTATGAATATGAAAGCATGTACTCCCTTTTACTAATGTTAATGGCTATGTTCACATATTATTTTTTTCTTTGTGCTTATCAATGACAAAGAATGTCTTTAATTATATATGTTACCTTGACTCTCTTATATAATTAATATTAAAAGTAAGTACTTCAGTTTTCATGTTCATGTATTACTATTATGATATTCCCTGTGGAAAGACTGGGCCTATGTACAAAGATCCCCATTGTCTTTCTTTTCATTTTTTAAAATATTTTCCCAAGCTATGGGAAGGTTAGCACTGCCAGTCCACTATTATGGGAAATCCTTTAATGACCACTGTAGAAATGGTAGCAACATAGTGTGTCTTGGCCTAACTGCCTAGATCAAAATGTTGGTGAAAACCTCTATTAGAAAACCTCTCAGCCTCTTGATATGCTACCTGCTAATGAGATGGATAGCTGGCCATTTTCATACATTTTCATATGAATTGAAGTGTTGGTCTTGCAGTGGATGTTGATGCTTTGCCTGGATTCACCCATGATTTCCAATGCTTAAGATTCTCAAAATATATCCATTTTTTCATCACCTGTCACTATTCGATGGAGAAATGACTTTTTTTATGTCTGGCAAGCAGCATTTCACAAGTGGTCTTTTGATTTGCTTGCTGTCTTTAATTCAGTTCATGTGGAACCCATTTTTCAACTTTATGCAGCTTTCCCATAGCTTTCAACCAAGGAGAAACAGCTTTCTGTGTCACATTCAATTTTTCCGCGAGTTCCTGTTGAAGTTGAGTATCATCTTCATCCAATAAGGCCTACAATTTTTTGTCTTCAAACATTTTTGGTGGTTTTCTGTGCTCTTCATTTTTCATGTCAGAATCAACATTTTTGAATTTTTCGAACCACTTGAAACACTGTGTTTTCCCAAGAACAAGTTTGCTGAAAGTTTCGACAAGCATTCGATGTGATTCTGCAGCAGTTTTCTTCAAATGATAACAGAAAACCAATGCTGTCCGCAAATTGTAGTTCGTGGGCACAAAACTCGACATGTTTATGGGTTTGAAACACATACCGATATATGGAACTTGGGTTACTCTTTGTTGACATTCATTGTCAGCCATTACAGGAGGCAGATGGGGCTGCAGACTGTGGTCTCACAGGCCCTACACTGATGGCTACCACAATCTATAGGGAAATTCTGGTTTCATACTTCTACACCTGGTACTACTTCCATTTTACTCAATGGCTTTCCATCAGTTAATGTAAACTGTGACCTTTCTGAAATGAAATCACAAACCCAGTCACACAACTGAGATGATATTCTGTAGGCACACAATTTGATTAGAAGTCGCTTATGTGGAACGGTGTTAAAAGCCTTCTGGAAATCTAAAAATATGGAATCAGTTTGACATCCTTTGTTGATAGCAATCTATACTTGTGAGAATAAAGATCTAGTTGCATTTCACAGGGACAATATTATCTGAATCATTGTTGGCTATTTGCCAACAAATAGTTTTCTTTGAGGTAGGTGTTCAAATGGTTCTGAGCACTATGGGACTTCACATCTGAGGTTATCAGTCCCCTAGAACTTAGAACTACTTAAACCTAACTAACCTAGGGACATCACACACATCCATTCCCGAGGCAGGATTCGAACCTGCGACCATAGTGGTTACACAGTTCCAGACTGAAGCGCCTAGAACCGCTCGACCACACCGGCCGATGAGGTAAGTGTGATCTGTATCTAAAGCTCTCATACTTGAGTCCAATAGTTTGATAGCTGCAAAATTAAATTAGAAAAGACATTTAATAATTTATTAATTGCTGCAAAATTTAAGTAGAAAAGATGTTTAATAATTTATTGTGTTTTCTAGTTTAATTTTGCAGCTATTGGACTATCAGACTCGCGCTTTACATAAGAGATCACACTTCATTATGCAAATGACATGACCATGTGCTTAATATGGAGATGTCTCTCTTATACATTGCACTTTCTTAATGTGTGAAAATATCACTCTGAATTGATAACAGTACAACTCAAATTATTTTTGCTTATTTTTACTTTTATATGTATCACACTTCCATTACAATGTTTTGCACTCACCAGTCCCATTCAACAGTTCTGCTTGTTTCACATTCACACTAAAGCAACTATTGCCAAGATGCATTTTCACATTAGTTAAGCAGGTAATTGGTGATCATAGAAACCCTTTCATTTACGTTCTACTATCAATATGTTTCTCCATGTCAATGTGTGTTTCTCAAATATGACACTTAATTCTTAATCAGTTCTGTGCGTCTTTCTGTGAAATAACTGAAATACTTTTCTTCTACAAACTGATGGAACACTTTTGATTATTAATTCCATTTTCTACCAAATTCTGTGGTGCAGTGGCATGTCTGCTCTGTACAGAAGCTCAACATCTAGTCTGCTTGACATGCTTAGACAGCATGTAACTACTAGTGCTGGGCTATCATTGTCATTATACATCAAGACAATTGTGCATCATAGAAGAGGCGCACTTGGCTCCCAAAGTTCCAGAAGCCAGCAATTAAGTAAGGAGTACAATATCAATACGTTATTACATCGAAGCTGGAGTACTCCTTACACAGTGCATCGTAGTTTTAGCCGAATGTTGTTCGTTACATATGGACATGCGTTTGCAGCCGCTCAGACATTGACAAATATAAAGGGTGTTAAATTATTTCCGTGGTACATCAACCTCATAACATTTCTTAATTGTGGCATCAGGAAGCTCCTAATCCTCTGACCATACCCATGAACTAGTTACAGAAAAGCACCCACCCCATCACCCATTATTGTCCCTGACGGAAACAGTTTAATAATATACTTTGACAGGGCTTTGAATATTTATTGCGTCCAGAAATACAACTCTCATCCCCCCCTCCCAAAATCATATTCAGGTGTCCACTAAATCTAAGAAATATTATTTCTCACATTGCTTTTAATTCTAACCCTTTGCCACAAGGTTCATAACCTGTAGAAGACCCAGGTGCCAGACCTGCCAATTGCACCCATGTATCACATCCTACTCCAGTACTCTCATAGGCATGTCCTATCCTACAGAGGCAGGCAACCCAATGAAAACATATTGTATTACAAGGCCATGCTGAACAATAATTCCTCCAGATTTTTTTATGTGAAAACTCTTAGTGCTTTTTAAGTAAAACAAATGTTGTTAACATTCTACATCTTTATTTTTCATGTTTATACAGAGCATATAAAAAAATCATCTGATTTGGCTCTTCTATATTTCTGAAACTAATAAACATATGCAATAATTTTGTTTTTTGATGAACGGGAAACTCAGTTTTTTTTTCATTTTCTTTTTTCCCCCATAGGTGTTCAATATGCCCCATTGAGGTGCACGGCATATGTCAGTGGGGTCTTCAAATTGTTCCCACACTGCAGCGAGCATGTCTTGAGCTACAGCTTCCACAGCTGCTGTCATGCAATGTCTCAGTTCATTTATTGTTGTTGGTAATGGACGCACATAAACACTTTTATAAATCCCCACAAGAAATAATCACATACAGTAAGGCAAGGTGATCCAGTGTGACCAATCCATCATTCAGTAATCCATTGATTTAAAAATTCCCACTCCTCCAGATGCCAATGTGGCAGTGCCCCATCCTGTTGGTAAATGAAGTTGTTCGAACCAGTCTCCAACTGTGGGAAAAGAAAGTTCTCAAGAATATCACAATATGTACTTCCTAAAACAGTGCTCTGGGCAAAGAAAAATGGACCATACACCTTTTCCCATGAAACTGTACAAAACACATTAAATTTTGTAGAGTCCTTCTCATGTTGTACAAATTCACGTGGTTGTTCCGTACCCCATATTCTCACATTATGATGGTTCACCTTTCTATTTAAATATACTGTTGCCTCGTCATAAACACCAAGTGTGGAAGGAAACTGTCGTCCTCCATCTCACCAACAATGAAATTACAGAACTCCACACGTTTTTGTTTGCCACCTTCACGAAGCACATGCATTAGCTGAGTTTTGTATGGTTTCATGTGTAAACCTTGATGCAACACATGCCAGACGGACATCAGGGCATGTTGAGCTGTCGAGCTGCATGGCGAACAGATTTCTGTGGAATCCTTGTGGAACTATGGGAGATGCAGTAGACATTTGTGTGAGACACTCTGGGATGGCACGGCGATTTGCCTTTACGCAAACAACCTTTTTCTCTGAATTGTTCATGCCACCATCTAATGCTCTGTGCTGTTGGAGGATCCATACCATACCTCGTACAAAAATCACGCTGAACAGTTATTACTGACCCGAAGTGCACAAAACATAACACACAATATGCTTTCTGTTGCCCTGACACAATTTTTACTAGAACTGAAGTGGGCACACACTTCTGCTACCTAGTGGGAACCACGAAAAACTCGAGAATTTGCTCCTTCCAGAAGTACATTTTTCACGCACGTATCTCAAATAACATAACAGTTATGACTGTTTAAAATTGGATGATTATTTTTGATACACCCTGTATTTATTTCTGAACTTAGTCATTCTGGTGACAAACACATTTCTACCAGCGAGAGACCAGTTTGTTGGTACTATCATTGTGTTTGACTTTGTTGTCAGAGCCACAATCTCACATCTGTATCCACCACTTCATCACTATCAAAGTGAATTCATTGAAGCTATTCTTTAAGTTTTGGAAATAGATGAAAATCGGGTGGGGCCAAGTTGGGACTGTACTGATGATCAGTGACAGTGAAACCAATGTCGGATTGTTGCAGATGTCACAGTGCTTGTGAGTGGTCTTCCACTGTACTACTGAAGTAGAGGATGAGCCATGTTAGACGAACTTTTTTAATTTGAAACTTGATTACAGCAAGCTATTTCTCACGTGCTGACATAGTTACTCTACACTCCTCCTTGTTACACTGTGCTATTCAAAGCCCTCTGGTGGTAGAGGGGTGCAGATATGCAGACATGAAAAAGAAAGAAGTAGAATGTTAATAACGTTTGTTGTATGTAAAAAGCTGTAAGAGTTTTAACATAAATTTGGAGGCATTTCTTTACACTACACCCTTGTATATATCACCTCTGTTGTGACTTCTGCACAACATTTTGTATGGCCATGACTGCCAACCTTCTGCCCGCATGAATGAATGGCCAGTTAGCTGTGGCCAAGAGCAAAGTTGACCACCCAATGGCAGAACATGCTACTGATCACAATATGTTCAATTTTAATGGCTGCTTCACAACCTGTGTCATCTGGGTCCTTCCTTCCACTACCATCTTAACTGAATTACATAGACGAGAATTATCATTGAAACACAGCCTTCAAACCTGTAATCCTCTTGGCCACAATCTCTGCTAGTACCTCTCCAACACCGACCTCCGCCACTGCCGCACGACCATAATTTCACTCACCTCATACTCACAGTCCATTCTCCCAATCCACTCCTCCACATTATCATGTATTGTACACAGTGCCCCCTGCCTGTGGCCAGTATGAGTTCACCACTGCCACATTCTTGTCCATGCAACTGCTACTTAACCCTCCCTGCCATTGGCTACCCTTCCTCATCTCTCTCTCACTCACTCTCTCTCTCTCTCTCTCTCTCTCTCTCTCTCTCTCTCTCTCTCTCTCACTCACTCATTGCCTTCATTCCCCTCTCACCCACCCCACTGTCACAGTCCCTCATCACAGTCAAGCTGGAATTCCAACATAAAATAGTTAGTTGCAAGTTTTGTGTGTGTGTGTGTGTGTGTGTGTGTGTGTGTGTGTGTGTGTGTGATAAGGATTACTCCTTTTGTAGAGATTCACTTTTCCTCATTGTTTGTCATGCTAGCCTGTGTGCTTGGTGGTGGTGGCCCATGAATAAAGAGGATAAGACTTGGCATTAGAACATGAAATGTTGTTTGCTTTACTCTATTTTTGCTGTTGTTCTTACTGTGGATAATATTTGGTATTACAAGGACAATACACAGTACTAAGCCCAATCACATTTCCACATAACAGAATGAAAAAAATTAATGTTTAAGTTTTTTTCCACCAAAATACCCATCACTATTAAAGTTTTGAGTGCCAGTGGTATTCAAATGCCAATTACAGGATGACATATTGTCTGTGCAAAATACTAGGTCTGCTCAGTAGTTACCAAATTGTGTGATGTTATAAAGACTGTAAGTAGCTTGTATCACGGTGACATGCAATTCATTTTAAATTGAGTGTGTCATTATGTAATGGTTGTGAGATTTTAATTTTCTCGTGCTTGATGTTTATTTTTATATTTTATTTCTACATGTCCATTTTCAATCACTTGTATCTGAAATACATGTTCCATTTGTTGTTTATTTTAGGTGTTATACCTGCTGTTTCACAGGAGAGTATATTGATACAAGATATTTTGTGTGTGCTACAAGGTCTTGAAGGTGTCTGTATTAAACCCGACAAACTAGAGAGCCCATATGCCACTAGGACATTTGGCATTACTCCAAGTGTGGGTAAGAGCTGTTGTTAACTTTTGGAGTTAGTAATCACAGAAATTGCACATACATCTTTAAATTCATATACTTAGCTCATTTTGTGGTGTTTGAAGATGAGGCAAATGTTTTCACTGTTATGGAACTTTTTTCTCATATGGATTTTGGTATGCTACAGTGAATTATTTGTTATTGCATGTACTGAAATTAAACTGTTTTTGTACGTGAAATTTTGTACTCATTGTAATCTGTACATGTGGATTACCATGTAAGCTTAAAACATTGGGAACAAATGTAGTGTTCCACTGCTGAAAACAGACAGCTCATATTCGGTAGTAGCAGGTTTCAAATACAAATTCAGCCATCCTGACGTAGAGGGTTTGATAGGTTGGTGCCTTTTAGAAATGTTGGCTAATCCCACTCTTGGCATTGTCCAACTGTACTAGTGTGCCATCTCGTATGTTTCAGTATAATAGCAAATGTCATAGGGAAGTCTGATGGAATGCAAATACTTTTGGATTAAAGGAGACCATTCACTGAAAAATAGAAGCTTTAAGTCATTGGCAGGAACATCAGTGCTGCATTTTGGCAGGTAGACTAGGTTGCATTGAGAACTGTGTCATGTGGGATGGGTAGAGGGAGCGAGAGGTGGGAGACTGGGATGAATTGGGGGGGGGGGGGGGGGGGAGGACTGTAATGTTCGGATACAGAATTAGTGGAGTCATCTTGACATAGCCACGTTGTTTAAATATCTGAGCATAATGTTGCAGAGCGATATGAAATGGAACGAGCATGTGGGGATTGTGGTAGGTAAGGCAAATGGTCAACGCCCGTTTGTTGGAAGAATTTTAGCAGTTGTTGTTCACCTGTAAAGGAGACTGCCTGTGGGGATGCTAGTGTGACCTATTCTTGAGTATTGCTCGAGTATTTAGGATCCGTATCAGGTAGGATTAAAGGAAGACATTGAAGCAATTCAGAGACAGGCTGCTAATTTGTTACCAGTAGGTTTGAACAACATGCAAGTATTGGGGAGATGCTTTGGGAGCTCAAATGGAAATCCCTGGAGGGAAGGTGACATTCTTTTCGAGGAACAGTGTTATGAAAATTTAGAGAACTGGCATTTGAAGCTGACAGCAGAACAATTCTACTGCTGCCAACATACATTGTGTGTAAGGACTACGAAGATCAGAAATGGGAAATTGACTCATACAGAGGTGTATAGTCATTTTTTCCTCACTCTTCTTGCAAGTGGATCACGAAAAGAAGTGACTGGTAGTGGTACAGGGTACCTCTGCCATGCACTGTATGGTGGTTTGTGGAGTAACTATGTGATGTAGATGCAGTTCAAGAGTAGTCAGCCTTCTAGTATGTACTGCCCACTTTTGTGTTTAGTAGTAAAATTTTCTAACCACTCTCTGAGTCCACATTAATGGTGGTTTTGTAAAGTAAGTAACTTTGCTTTATAAAATTTATAAAGCAAATTTACAAGAAGTTAAAGCATATAATAATAATTACTTTCCAAGAGCTTTACATTAAAATTTTGTGGAAATCTAATGAAAATCTTTTTAAAATCCACATCGCTTGCCACCCACCATGAAAGCTAGAACACTCGCTAGTGGGAGCTAGGGACCAGGTTGACTATCACTGATGTAGATGTAGAGGTAATGAAGGTGGGTGATAAATGTCTTGAAGAGAGGTAGCCGTTTTGCCGACTGGAAAAGTGGGAGGGAGAAGTGGCAGGTACATGTGTTAGGCATGTGCTGCATGGTTGCCGGAGCTGGTTGCAAGTGGTGCAAGCTGGAGATATATAGGGATGTGAAGTGGGAGGGGGTGACAGGATAGAGGAAGGGGAAACTGTTGAGTGGAAGGTGTGGGAACACAGAATACCAGAGGCTGGGACCAGGGAAATTATGCGAGTAAAGAATGTGTTGCAAGGATAACTCCCACCTGTGTATTTCAGAGAAGCTGGTGGTGGAGGGAGGGTTCCAGATTTCCTGGGTTGTGAAGCAATAATTCAAACTGAGTATGTTATATTCAGCTGCTGGTGGTAAACTTTGTTCTTGGCAACAGTTTGGCAGTGATCATTCATCCTGGTGGACAGATAGTCATAAAGACATAAAAGACTGTGAAGTGTTTGCAAGAGAGTTGGAATATGACATGACTGCTTTCACAGATGGCCCAGCATCTGAGGGGTTAGGATAGTCTTGTGACAGGATTGGAGTAGGAAGTGCTGGATAGGTGGATTGGGCAGGTCTTGCACCTGGGTCTACCACAGAGATATGATCCCTGTGGCAAGGGCTTGGGAGTGGGAGTGGCATAGGTATGGACTAGGATGTTGTGTAGGTTGGGTGGGCAACAGAACACAACTTTAGGAGGGATGGGGAAGATCTTGGGTAAGATGTCCCTCATTTCAGGGCATGGTGAGAGATAATCAAAGCCATGATGAATGGTATTGTCCAGATGTTCCAGTCCAGGGTGGTGTTGGGTGATGAGGAGGGGTGCTCTTTTGTAGCTGGTTTTTGGGGGTGGTGGGAGGCCTTCGAGGATATAGCATAGAGAAATCTGTGGACTTGTTTTTGGGTTGGAGGGGGTGGGTGCACATCTGTGAAGAACTTTGTGAGCCCTTCAGCATACTGGGCAAGGGAGTTCTCATTGTAGCAGATAAATCACCTTTGAAGGTGACTCATTGTCTGAAAAGATCAAGATGGTGTTTCAGTGTTATGTGAAACCCTATGTTCCCCATCCCTTACAGTGCATCAAATGCATGAGATTAGCATTGTAACATCAGTCATGTCCTTAGGGACTGTGGACATGAGTTGTGCATGAATGCTCCTTGTGACCCTCCCACTGTCAGTGTAAATTGTGTGGAGCACCATTCCCCCTGTTCACCAGACTGTACCATCTTCCAAAGAGAAAGAAAATCCAAGAATACAGGACTCTTGACAGACTCCCCTATCAGGAGGCAAAGAAGAAATATGATCGTTTACATCCTGCATGTATGACTGTGATGTTTGGTATGGCTACGGTGATGTCATCCTCACTAGCGACAGGACCTGCACCCTACTTGCATTCCACATCGGGCACTTGGGGCTGCTCAACTACACCCACTCCCCTGGTGGTTGGGGGGCCCCTCATACTGTTTTCTCCACATCCACTTCAGAAGCATTGATTCACCACCCACGGGGGACTTCAATCCTCAACTCCCACCCAGAGAAGCAACACTTGGCATCTCTCATCAGGAAGGTGCCTCTTCAGACACTCCCCTCCCAGGAGTCTGCTGATTTGCAACCAGGTACTAGTGAGTGCCTCAAGGAGCCATAGCTTGCTGATTGTAAGGCTTGGCCTTCCTCCACCATTTCTGAAACTGTGACAGACCAGCCCCTGCAGACACAAAATCATTTAAAGAGGAGGACAGGAAGAAGACTTCAAAGGAGGAAGACATTCCAGTGGCCCCCATGCACTGAACTCCACCTGTCTTGTCTCTGTATCCAAGGCAGCATATGTTGTGGCACCTGTGGTCCCTTACTCCCCACACATGTTGGTTTGGAACCAAAGTTTATTGATGACATATCCTCGCAACCGGTGGCAACAGGTGGCCCTGAGGCATGACTTGCGTCCTCGATTCCTTTGTGCTCCCACAGGATACTGATAGTGTGATCCTCTAGTGGAACTGTAGCAGTTTTTTTTCCACCTGGTTCAACTACGATGTCTCTTATGCATTTCCCCTGCCTTTTGCATCCCCCTTTATGAAACTTGACTCCTAGCAAAGCAGACACCTACGGTCCATTGTTACTGTGCTATTTTAAGAATCAAGCTGACTGCGACAGAACATCAGGCAGAGTTTACATATACTTGCTGGATTCTGTCTACAGTGAACACGTACTCCTCAATACAACTTTGGAAGCTGTGGCTGTACGTGTGAGGATGTCTGTAATTTACTGCCTGTAATGTGTATCTTTCTTCCAGAGCACATTGTTTGCACTGATTTCTCAGTTCTCACCCCCCCCCCCCTCAATCCTTCCTCAATTTGGATGACTTCCAGACCCACAGGACTTCCAGGCCCACAGAACTTTCTGGGGTGTAACTATGACCATTGACCATGAAAAGGTCATCGAAACTTTGCTCACAGAGCTCAATCTTTGTGTCTTGAATACCAGTGCCCCCACACAATGCAGTGTGGCATACAGATCTTATTTGACCATTGATCTTTCCGTTTGCAGTTCTGACCTTTCCCTTCTATCCATTGGAGAGGATGACATGTGTTAGTGATCATTTTCCAGTCACCTTGTCCCTCCCTCAGCATCTCTTGCCTGGGTGTCTACATACATGGACTCTCAACTGTGCTGACTGGGATGCCTTTGCATTCTGCCAGTGCCTTGGCACTCCACCTCGTGGAGGTATCAATACACCTATGCAGAGAAAACCACAGCCATTGTATTAACATTAGGCATAGTGATCCACTGTTCCTCAGTATTCCCTGTTGTTCCTCAACTGTGGGTTTTGCTGAATGCTGACTGCAGGGTGTCATACTAAAGGTGCAGTCCTGTGCTCTGTTGTGGCTGCCAGTTTGCAATTGCAAGGACATGTATCATTCACTTCTGTTGTCGTCGTACCGCCCACCCACAACCAGAACTCTATCTCAGGGACCAATTGCTTAATGTGATGGAGTCCTATCACTTTCTGGGACTGGTCTTTGATGTCTAGTTGATGTGGCTTCCCCATCTTTGCCAGTGTAAGTGAACGTGCTGGTCACACCCTAATACTCTTTGCTACCTCAGTAACACCAGCCGACATACAGAGACTGCTCTTCAAGTTTGCATTATTTCAGAGCTCTGATCCTTTCCTGTCTCGATTATGGGAATCTGGCATAAGACTTGGCATCACCTTCAGCATTGTGGATGCTGGATGCGATATACCGTTGTGAGGTCCAACTTGCTATAAGTGCCTTTCAGATCAGCCCTGTTAACAGCCTACTTTTGGATTTAGATTAGATTAGATTAGATTAATACTAGTTCCATGGATCATGAATACGATATTTCGTAATGATGTGGAACGAGTCGAATTTTCCAATACATGACATAATTAGGTTAATTTAACAACATACTTAAGTTAATATAACAACTTTATTTTATTGTGTTTTTTGTTTTTCTTTATTTTTTATTTTTATTTTTTTAATTTTTTAAAATATTTTTTTGGTTTTTTTTCTTAATTTATATCTAAAAATTCCTCTATGGAGTAGAAGGAGTTGTCATTCAGAAATTCTTTTAATTTCTTCTTAAATACTTGTTGGTTATCTGTCAGACTTTTGATACTATTTGGTAAGTGACCAAAGACTTTAGTGCCAGTATAATTAACCCCTTTCTGTGCCAAAGTTAGATTTAATCTTGAATAGTGAAGATCATCCTTTCTCCTAGTATTGTAGTTATGCACACTGCTATTACTTTTGAATTGGGTTTGGTTGTTAATAACAAATTTCATAAGAGAGTATATATACTGAGAAGCTACTGTGAATATCCTAGATCCTTAAATAAATGTCTGCCGGATGATCTTGTGTGGACTCTAGCTATTATTCTGATTACACGCTTTTGTGCAATAAATACTTTATTCCTCAGTGATGAATTACCCCAAAATATGATGCCATATGAAAGCAATGAGTGAAAATAGGCGTAATAAGCTAATTTACTAAGATGTTTATCACCAAAATTTGCAATGACCCTTATTGCATAAGTAGCTGAACTCAAACGTTTCAGCAGATCATCAATGTGTTTCTTCCAATTTAATCTCTCATCAATGGACACACCTAAAAATTTGCAATATTCTACCTTAGCTATATGCTTCTGATTAAGGTCTATATTTATTAATGGCGTCATACCATTCACTGTATGGAACTGTATGTACTGTGTCTTATCAAAATTCAGTGAGAGTCCGTTTACAAGGAACCACTTAGTAATTTTCTGAAAGACAGTATTGACAATTTCATCAGTTAATTCTTGTTTGTCAGGTGTGATTACTATACTTGTATCATCAGCAAAGAGAACTAACTTTGCCTCTTCATGAATATAGAATGGCAAGTCATTAATATATAATAAGAACAACAAAGGACCCAAGACTGACCCTTGTGGAACCCCATTCTTGATAGTTCCCCAGTTTGAGGAATGTGCTGATCTTCGCATGTTACGAGAACTACTTATTTCTACTTTCTGCACTCTTCCAGTTAGGTACGAATTAAACCATTTGTGCACTGTCCCACTCATGCCACAATACTTGAGCTTGTCTAGCAGAATTTCATGATTTACACAGTCAAAAGCCTTTGAGAGATCACAAAAAATCCCAATGGGTGGTGTTCGGTTATTCAGATCATTCAAAATTTGACTGGTGAAAGCATATATGGCATTTTCTGTTGAAAAACCTTTCTGGAAACCAAACTGACATTTTGTTAGTACTTCATTTTTACAGATATGTGAAGCTACTCTTGAATACATTACTTTCTCAAAAATTTTGGATAAAGCTGTTAGAAGGGAGATTGGACGGTAATTGTTGACATCAGTTCTATCCCCCTTTTTATGCAAAGGTATAACAATAGCATATTTCAGTCTATCAGGGAAAATGCCCTGTTCCAGAGAGCTATTACACAGGTGGCTGAGAATCTTACTTATCTGTTGAGAACAAGCTTTTAGTATTTTGCTGGAAATGCCATCAATTCCATGTGAGATTTTGCTTTTAAGCAAGTTTATTATTTTCCTAATTTCAGAGGGAGAAGTGGGTGAGATTTCAATTGTATCAAATTGCATAGGTATGGCCTCTTCCATTAACATCCTAGCATCTTCTAATGAACACCTGGATCCTACTATATCCACAACATTTAGAAAATGATTATTAAAAATATTTTCAACTTCTGACTTTTTGTTCGTAAAGTTTTCATTCAATTTGATGGTAATACTGTCTTCCTCAGCTCTTGGTTGACCTGTTTCTCTTTTAATAATATTCCAAATTGTTTTAATTTTATTATCAGAGTTGCTGATTTCAGACATGATACACATACTCCTGGATTTTTTAATAACTTTTCTTAATATAACACAGTAGTTTTTATAATTTTTGATAGTTTCTGGGTCACTACTCTTTCTTGCTGTCAGATACATTTCCCTTTTCCGGTTACAAGATATTTTTATACCCTTAGTAAGCCATGGTTTGTTATAAGGTTTCTTACGAGTATATTTAACTATTTTCTTGGGGAAGCAGTTTTCAAATGCATTTACAAAAATGTCATGAAATAAATTATATTTTAAATTGGCATCAGGTTCACGGTACACCTCATCCCAGTCTAACTGCTGTAGGCTTTCCCTGAAAATTGCAATTGTTAAATCGTTGACTGAACGTACTACTTTGGAGGACTGTTTAGTATTGCTGAATGGAGCTATGTCATATATTGTAACTAGCTGTGCACCATGATCAGAAAGACCATTCTCAACAGGCTGAGCATTTATCTGGTTAAACTTATCTTGGTCTGTAAAGAAGTTATCTATCAGTGAGCTGCTATCCTTTACCACCCGAGTAGGAAAATCAATAACGGGTGTCAAATTGAAAGAACCGAGTAATACTTCAAGGTCATTTTTCCTATTACCCTCTTTCAGAGAATCTACATTGAAGTCCCCACAAATAATAATTTGCTTCCCCCTGTCTGACAGATAGCACAACAAGGAGTCCAAATTTTTCAGAAATAGATGAAAATTTCCTGATGGGGACCTATATACAGTTACAATTATAAATGTGCCTTTATTTAATTTAAGCTCACAGGCACATGCTTCTATATGTTTCTCTACACAAAACTTTTTTGTTTCTATACTTTTTGCACAATGATAACTTTTGACATATATGGCAACTCCTCCTTTCTCCATATTTTCTCTCATTACATGTGCAGAGAGCTTATATCCACTTACATTTACCTTATCCATATCAGTAACAATGTGATGCTCAGACAGGCATAGTATATCTATTTCATTCTCAGCTTCTAAATCTTCTAAACAAACCAGAAGCTCATCTACTTTATTCTTTAAACTCCCAATATTTTGATGAAATATACTTACATTATTTTTAATTATACTTTTATGAGAACCTTTCCTTATTCTAACATTTGCAGTACTCTCCTGTCTGAGTTTCTCATTGTGCTTAGGCCTAGTTCCTATACCAGTGGTCACACAGTGTTCAGAGAGGCAGATTATGTCAACTGGGTTGGGTGACTTTAATTCATAAATGCAATTACCTAGGACTGAGATACAACTTGGTGGAGATAAAATTTCTGGTGATTGGTGAAAATTTATAATTGATAGCTGTGATTGGTGATCCAATGTGCTAGAATTGTGCTGTTTAATTTCTTTCCTAAACTGAAGATTTGTTTCAATCCTGACCTCTCGTAGAACTTGACATCTTTCTGTCTTACCTATCCTAAAAAAGGTGCTGCTCCAACACCTGTAACCACTGGTATTTTACCATTCATGGCAGTGCCTCCCCCCCTTAAATTTCCTGCTATTACCCCAGCCAGTTTCCCCTTCCCTTTCCTGTTGAGATGTAGGCCGTGCCTGGTATAGTCCCACCTACTGAGATAATCAACAGGAACCACACCAATATGAGCCCCCGCACCCGACCCAAGCAGCTGTTCCAACTCCAAATTAACTCTCCCAACAGAAGAGTTCAAATGAGGCCGGTCATGGCGTCTCAGGACAGATACAAATTCAACATTGGTGTGTCTCGATGCCGACGCAATCTTTACCAGGTCACACTCTATACTGTACCCAGGATCTCTGTCGATGCTGTTCCCTGGCCCTCCCACAATAACCACGGTGTCTTCCCTGGTAAATCCTTTACAGAGTGAACCTAAATCCTCTGTCACCTGATCCAGACTAGCACTTGGTTTGAAAAAATTTATGACCTGGTATTCTGGTCCTAATTCCTCCTGCAGAAGTTGGCCTACACCTCTGGCATGAGAACTGCCTAACAACAAAACTTTCTTCCTTTTCGATGACTTTCCTACATTCTTTTTCAATTTCCTATTGAAAGTTTGTTGTGTCCTGTCTACACCTACCTCTGCTTGAGGCTCATCAGTTTCTAACTGAAGCAACAGGTCAAACTTATTTTTGACATTCACCACAAAACTGTCAGACTTAGTTCTAGGCCTGTTCCTTCTGCTACCTGTTGCCACTTCCCACCTCTCTTTGCCCTTCTCCCTCCTTAACCTGCCAAGATCTTCCCTAGCCTGATCTAGCTCAGCCTGAAGGGCAGCAATTTTCCCCTCCTGTTCCACTATCTTCCTATCTCTGCTGCAAATCCTACATAACCACTGATGAGCCTGGTCCACTTTCCCAACACCCACGCCACTGCAATCCCCCCAGTGAAAAAAACTACTACATCCATCACACCAAACCCCGGAACTAACAATTCTACGGCAAGTCAGGCACTTCTCACTCATGGCAAAAATAATACTTTAGCTAGAATAAATCAATTAAATTACCGAAAATCAAAAAAGACGTTACAAGAATTAAGCCTATTCACAAATGTATATAAGCAAGTTTCTGATTTAAAATTCCGCTGTTTTTCTGAGATCTGTATTAAAACAATGAAGGTATACGCTATTTATTATATATTTCACTCGCTTGAATGAAAAAAAGGACAATTAAACGAGGTACTTTAACTTTGATTCTCCAAAAACGTTATGAGAATTAGGCCTATAAACGAATGTATATAGGCAAGTTTCTGATATAAAGTTACGCCTTTTTTCTGAAATCTGTATTAAAACAATGAAGTTACACGCTATTTACGGTAGTTTACTTATTTGTTACCGAGAAACTAGTTAAATTACCGTGAAACAATAAACAAACACGTTTACAAAATTTAAGCCTAAGCGCGACTTCGCGAAGTTAGGATCTTTTCGTGTTTTCTGAAAAAATACGCAAAGAAAAGTCAAACCTTTAATGGCAAGACTAAACGATACACTAATGCACGTATTTAATTTGTTGTCGGCGTTAAACTAAATTATATTCCTGTCTAAATCACTTAACTTTCTGGAAATGGTTTCTGGCGTCACTTACTCGGCGGCCATCTTGGAAGTGGGGTCCCTCCACTATGGATCAGGCTCCAAAGCTGTACACATTTGCTGCTCCCCCGAGCATATGAACTATTGTGTCCATTTTCCTTGGCAGGGGGATCGACCTTCCATAACAGAGGCCCATGACTAGTGTCACGATCACATATACTTTCTTCGCTCTGAACTCAACTTCACCCACTGTTGCCTCGTGACAGGGAGCAATCGCATACTTCTCTATGGTGTGCACCCCATCCGTAGATCTGTCTTGACCTACTCTTTGGACTGAAAGACTCTGTTGACCCCATGGTTTTTTGCCACCTGTCCTTGGCCGTCCTTGATGTGGAAGTGGTATATAATGATGGCTTATGGTCGACTGATGACTGGGTTTTGCCTACACACATGTCGGTTGAAGCGAACGGTGCTCCCTGTGTATTCACTGCAGTGTATTCACTGCAGAATTTATATCCTTTGCTCCAACCCTCTGTCATGTTTGTTCTTGCTCTGGCGAGATGTTCTTAATTGGCAATGACTCCATTAATGGTCTTCTTCTGGTGATTGATCAGTGCTACCCTCGACACCCATCGGTTGTGACTCTCCAGGATTTCCTTTCTGATCCCCATCAAGCTGTATAGTAAGTCTGTTTGTGGACCCCAGGTCATGTTGAGATTCCAGGGAATGAATATACTGACCTATTGGCCAAGTTGGCCAGCAGGCTGCCTGCTATGGAGATGGTTTACTGGAATCAGACCTTCGGTTGACTTTACGCAGTCAGTTGTTTGTTAGGAGCGTGGTTTGGCGTGCTCTGGTTTCTCCGAACAATTTGTGAGCAGTAAACAGGCCACAACCATGTGCCATTCTTCCCTTCATGCTTCTCACTGGGAATTTACCATTCTGTGTGCTTCACCTTGGGCACACTTGGCTGACTCTTGGCCACATCCAGTGATGTGAGGATTCACCAAACTGTCGGTGTGGTGCCTATCTGATGGTTACCCACATCCTACTAAAATGCCTTGTTTGATCATTTTATGGCAAAATGTTAAGCTTGTTGATTGGCTGCCTCTGGTGCTAGCTGACAACCCAAAAGTGGCTGATCTGGTTTTACATTTTAACCCTATCCTATCTGTGAAGTAGGGCAAATTGTCCCTCTCGGCCCCGTGAAGGATTGGTGGGGTGTCACATCACCTTCTATGACGCGTGGGTCTGTGGCTGCCTTGCTTGGTGGCCTGACCTGGCCTGGACATTACACTGTTGTGATGCAACAGCCATTTCCCTTGATGCCAAAGTTTGGGCCGTCGCTGCCGCACATTTTCACGGAGCCGTCGCAAAATGTCACATTATGTGGAATGCACTGTTTGGTTGGGTGGGACGAATTCTTTGTGCAGAATTCCATTGGTGTCAAAGAAAACGATGATCATGCTCTTCACTTTGCTCTTCACCTGTCTCGCTTTTTTGGGTCTTGGAGAGCCCGGGCTCTTCCACTGGGATGATTGTTGCTTTGTCTCTGGGTCATAACTGTAAATCCAGCTCTGTTCCCCAAATGCTTGTTGAATCTCCGTAGCACTTTTCCTGAGATTCACACAAAATTTGATACACACGCGCTGTTCTGTTCACGGATCCATCATAAAATCGACACACACCAAACACAGAGTATTACGGAAATCACTGTGGACACACAACACGTACTCCCAGTGGAATGCCACTCTGCACACTGACTCATCAGATATGCAGCTCTCGCCCCCTAGCAGTGCAAAGATCTACTACTCCTACTTTCCAGATGGTAGCACCACTCCTGAAAATTTTGGATTCCACCTCGTAACTGCGGTCTGGTGGTAAATAGAAGTATTGTGACACTGTTGTAATGGCTGCAGCCAGTGGTAAAAGGTGTTACAAAAGTTGTACATGAGCATGTTGATTGGAATTGGCGAAGCGTAAGCATAACAAAGGTGAGCGGGACAAAATAAGAAAAGATGCAGACGCATAATATGAGAGCACCCAAGTAGACATAGACTACTAGACAGTAATCCTGTCTTCCCTGTACCCACCATACATGATAAAAAAAACCCATCACAATGTAGTCAACTCATTGAAATGCAATATCCAGCTCGAAAATGGATTACTTCAAAAGCTAGCAAGTTTCTTTTTTGTACCCATTGACTACCCAAAATTTCTGCTTTTTCCTGAGTGATGTCCTCTAATCCAAAAGTATTTACATGCAATATAATGTTCCTGATTCACTTTTCATAAATAATATAAGAAATGGATTAGAGTGAGGCTCACCATAAAGATGAATTGTTGAGTTGCAGACAGGCACAACGATAAGACTGGTACACATGTGGCTATTGGCCAAAGCATTCCTCGGCAAAGAAAATGTACACACATTCACACAAGCAAGCAAATCTTTTGCACACTCAGCCACCACCACTGGGAGCTCCGACTGGAATGTGGGGCATGACATGCTGCACCAACAATCCGAGCGGTCATAACAATCTTCTTCACTTTAAACTTCCGGGCTGATAGGCTGTGGTCAGTGTATAAAACTCTCCTGTGATGTTTCATCTACAGTTGCGGTAGACATCGTCTGAGGTAAAGTGGAGAAACTGCAAAGAGAATTCGAGGAAGCACTGATTATATAGGCAGTGCAGAGGGTGTCTCTGTCCATCATGTGGTGTCGGCTATGAGACTGTCTCTGGTAATTCCAACATACCGATCGTTATTTGCATAAAACTTCAAACCACCACCCTAGACAAAAAAGAGGTGTAATAAGAACCTTGGTAGACAGGGCATACAAAATTTGTGAAGCTATTTATTTAAAGGATGAGATTGAACATCTATGGTTGACATTCAGGAAGAATGGCTATTCTAGCAAGGAGATAGATTGAGCACCTTGCTCTAGGCAGAGAATTGGGAGCAATGACAAGCAACAGCTGCCCAATGGCAAGGTTTTTCTTCTGTTCATTGGTGAGGTCACAGATTGCATTGGGAAAGTGTTACACAAGTATCGGGTGGAAATAATTTTCAGCCCACCAGGAAAATAAAAGAATATTTAAGATCGGCAAAAGATGCATGACATCCTTTCACTACATCGGGGGTATATAAAATTCCTTGTGGTTGTAAACAGGTTATATTAGTACCACAAAGAGAAGTGTAAACACCCGTCTTGTTGAACATAAGAGGAATTGCCCCCTGGGTGACACTGATAAATTGGCCATAGCAGGACATGTTTACCAGGAAGGTAATCATGAAATAAAATTCAATGAGGCAAGCGTCATATCTAAAACCTCGCGTTATTATGCATGCATGTATAGAGAGGCTATTGAGACTGATAAACACTGTAATAATTTTAACAGGAAAGAGGAAGGTGCTAAACTGGATAAAATTTGGATGTCAGCATTGCACCGGAAGTGTGATGATTGATTACTTTCAATCGAGAATGTTGGCATTACCAGAGACAGTCTCATAGCTGATGCCACGTCATGGACAGTGGTGTCCTCCACTCTGCATATATAATCAGCGCTTCTTCGAGTTATCTTTGCAGTTCTCCGCTTTACCTCAGAGAATGTCTCCCGCAGTCGGAGACGAAATGTCAGGGGAGAGTTTTATACGTCGGCCGTGGCCTATCAGCCCTGAAGTTTTAAGTGAAGACAATACCAGCCATGAAAGCCTACATTGCATGATCACAACAATCTTGTTTGTTCACAGCACACAGCTACGTGACCACTTGGATTGTTGGTGCAGCATCTCATGCTGCAAATTCTGGTCAGAACTGCTGGTGGTGGTGACTGGCTGTGCACGAGGTGCTTCATTGTGTGTGTGTGTGTGTGTGTGTGTGTGTGTGTGTGTGTGTGTTTTCATTGCTGATGAAGGCTTTAGCCAGTAGTTACAAGTTTGTCAGTCTCAATTAGTCATCTTTACAGTAAGTAGCAGTCTATTCTATTCCTTATATTATTGTTCTTCGAACCTAGGATTTCCATTGTTTGATTTTACTTTTTACAAACATTGAATCAGCAGCACTTAGTAGAATTTAGCTTCAGTTATAGTTTGAATTTTGTCAGAATGACTCCAGAGACAAGATTCTGCGATATAGAGAATTGTTCTTTTCATCATTGCCATTGGTTTGTTTCTCAAGAAAGTTTGGTGTGTTTTGTCCTTTCTAACTAAAGTTTTTAGTTTGCTGCATTATTCACACATTATTCAATTTTTGCACATCTTCCAGAGGCCTTTGTGAAGTTTTCTCCAAAACATTAGGCCTTTACTCGAGACTTTTCATTGCAATTCCTCCCAAGTGTCCTCTAAGGATCCTATTCAAAGTTATTATCTACATATGACCATATAATTATTATATTTCGAGGTCTGTTAAGTCTGCAGACTCCTTTCCTGACCAAGTCCTATTATGTAGAGCAGTTCTTAATAAAAATACGTTTTGTGATCATCTTCCTTGATTTCTTGGATACAAGAGTGGATTAACTTCACTTTTATAACTATTTTTGATAATGGAACAATTTTGTGAGGAGTGTAAACTAACTGTAGACTAATAGTTGCTTTGTACATGAGATGATGCTTTGTGACCCATTGTCTGTGGCTATGGTATGGTGTGAGATATCAAACTAAAATTCCCTGATTAATCATATGAAACATAAATTAAGCTCAGTGTCTTATAGTGATATCAGTTCTTTTGAAGAAGTACTGTGATTGAAAAGATGAGTTGTATGTGCCAGAGCTGCGAATATTAACAGAAGATTCACACCATTGGAATTACACTGAGTCACAAAATCTCAAAATGGCAGTTTGTTCCTTTTTATACAAAGGGAAATACCTTTTGGAAATTTGTTAAATTCAAACAGAGGCAGATGGAGTAAACAGTGCAGACCATTGAGATGAGTGGTGTGTGTGTGTGTGTGTGTGTGTGTGTGTGTGTGTGTGTGTGTGTGTGTGTGTGTTTATTGGGGGGTGGGGGGTGAGGGGTTATTGGAAGCACAAGTTACTATTCCAGATGGCAAGTACTGGCGTGCCCAATTTGCTCCTTTGAAAGCAAAAGTAAATATACTTCAGGTACAATTTATGGCTGACAGTTCAGCATGTTGAGTGATAGGTGCCAACTGCCAGTCAATTGTTTGTTTACAAATGTCACATGCTCACTATGTTGCCTGTTTGGAAGATATGTGCAGAGATCTTAGTCTAGTATGGCCTGCTACAAATGCAATGTTTCACATACAGAGTTACTTTGCAGCATACACAGAAGTAGCACATTTTGTGGAAACTGACAAATATGTTTGATTATCTTTCTCTTAGAGCATTCGTGGCAAAAGTGAGGTGTCCATTCCTTTTTTGCACATTGTGATCTAATCAGAAATTTAGCCTTTCCTAAGTGTAGCACAGCCACTGCTGCACAGTTCTAACTAAGTATCATTATATCATAGTTTTTAGAAATCTGGACAATAACTTAACTAGACATGTTATATCACTGTCACCAATCACTCATAAACTAATAAAATCACCATGCCATTAGGCATAAAAAACAACAAACAACATAAAATAAAAATAATTGCACTGCCAAATAACTAATCGGACAAGTGCATCTCCCAAGTTGTCGTTAGTGTAGCTCATGGTTCAGCATGTCAAATATCAGTGAAGTAGACCTCTATGATGTAATGCATAAAGGAAAAAAGTATATATGAGAAATCTTCGCTGCTTTCTGACATTGGACCTAGTCCCTATACTTGCTATGGTGTGATAAATCTCCTCCTCCTCCTCCTCCTCTTTATCTTCATCTTCTCTTTATCTTCTCCTTCAACACTACAGACCTTGATGAGTCTTGCCCTTTTCAACAGCGTACTTCATACAGTTTTTTTCGCTGCTATTCCGTTTCCTTCTCAAATGTTGTAAGGTCAGCAACAGATTGCCCAGCCGTGTTGCTTTTGGTTGGCTCTTTATTCTGACGGAACACAATTGCCTTTCGTTATTTGTTTGGACATCCATCATTTGCCAGTCTCTCAACATTTCCAAACCATGTATTCATTGAGATTTAATAATTTTTACTCTACCTTTTCCTGGTATAAGCCATTGTATTTCGTAATTGACCTTACTTTCCAACTCAATGTCTCTCTTACAGACCCATAATTTTTTGGGGGGATTTTTCTTTCAAATGTCCTTTGGCTGATTATAATGGGTTCTGTTGCCATCCACATTACTGTCCCACACGTAACAACTCGTTGTACAGCAGAATACTATACTCTTTAACTTTGTTGTTCTTTTAAGTAGATAATTCTTAAATACCTGTAAGTTTACATAATGGACTCTTTCCTTCTTGTATCCTTCCTCTATTACATTGTCTCATATTATTATTGCTATTAAAAGGACGGCTAGATAATGGAAGCAGCTGACAGCTTTAAAACATTTATTAGAGGCCTTTTTGTCTTGTGGTGGTCTTCTAGTCTTGGAATTGTACCTTACCATGTCTTTCAGCTTGTTTTCATTTGTAGCAAATCCAGTTTTTGCTTCTTGTGCTTACATTATTTTGTACATCTCTTGACCCACTTGCAATATTGTCTGCACACATTTGACTGGATTTCATCATTATTATACCTTTCTTGTCTATTTTTTTGTATCAAATTATGTTGTGCTAAATTAAATAGGGCTGTAGAAAGACCATCACCCTATTTCCCTCCATCTGTAAAGTTAAAAATCTTGGTCTTTTTTTTCCCCCTTTGTGTGCTTCTTTAATGCAACTTACTTTCTTAGCTTGTCATGGATGCCCAATTCTTATAGTGCTTTATACAATGTGCTTTATACTTGTTAACACTATCAAAAGCTTGTTTAAAATCAACAAATGGGAAGTGGAGGTCTATGTCATACACACAAATGTTTTTTTACTTTATTTGTCTAATAACAAACATCTTACGAGAAATGCCTCTGTTTGTGTGGAAATGGCATTGGTATTGTTGGAGAATGATTTCAGCACACTTTATCCTTTAGTTTTAATATCTTGTAGACTGTATTCAGTGAAGTTATACCTCCATAATTTTCTCAAGCAAACTTTTCTAATTTTTGTGTGTTTTTCCAGTGTTCCATTCCTCTTGCATTCTTTAGTTTTCCCAATGTTATTTATTAGTGCATTTATTTAACGTTCTGACAGTATTCCACTATTCCACGTGCGCCAAGAGCACAAATGGTTTTTTTTTGTTTGTATGTTATTGACTCCTGTTAGTCTTCCTGCTTCTTCTCTTTCCTGATCTTTCACCTGTATATTCTTCTCCTTTTCGTGAGGAACTCTCGATACATGGTCCGAGTTGGTATTGAGCATATCTTCAAAATATTCTACCCATATATGTAATATTTTTTCGTTTGCCTCTGATTTTCTCACAGTTCAATTTTTACAAATGTTTATTGTTGGTTGAAGATTTTTTCCTCGTCTATCCTGTGTCATGATAGTTTTCTTGTTTCATTCTGTTCCTTTAATTCTTCTATCCCTTGAAATTTGACTTCAAGCCATTACCTTTTTTTCTCTCATACATGTCCTATGAGCACTGATCTCAATTCTTTATGCACCCTCACATTTCTTCTAAGGTACAATAAATCATCCACTCAAAAATGGTTTGGCTGATTGCCGTTTTATTTTTGAGTGATCAAATAGAACTGAAAAGAAGGTGGAAAAAGATTTATAGTTGCATCACAAACATATTGTCAAAATTCGTGACATGAGTTCTTCTGTACAATCTATTGTGATGAAACTCATTGTTAATGCACAATCCACTAATAAAGGTATACAAATTTTGTTTTCTATTGTATCCTATGTGGATCTAAAACTGTTATTGGTTTTGTCCACAGTTTGTTATATGAATGCTCTTCAGTCTTTTATATATATATATATTTTGTGTAGTCGGTACTGTAAAGCTTCCAAGTATTTGAAAAAGGAAGACATGACCACTCGGAAGCTGCAATACATATACTGTTGTGTGGTGTCAGATGTCATACACACCATTTACACTAAAGCTTACAATGTATTTGGAAAAGATAAATCTGTTTATTGTAAATTTCAAAAATTTTGTGAAGTGTCTCAGTTATAGAGGTACATATACATATGTTCATAATGCTTAACTCATAGCACATGACAGTTGTGCACCATTGTTAGCCAGTATGACTTAATTATGTTCAACCATATATTAGAACTAGTTGTTGAATAAAGAGAAGTTGTATTATAGCTTTCCTGCAGCCTTATCTTCCATTTGCAGTCTTCTGTTAATGCTCCCAAGACATCTGTATATACCGATTAACATTGTTATTGCCTCTGCTAAATATTTTGTCTCATGGTTATTGAAGGATGATTAATATAAACTGAATTTTGGTCAACAATGCATGAATACTGAATTTATCTCAGTTTTGTATTTAGCAAATTTCCGGCACCATTAGAAAGTTACACTTAGCCCTCTTAAACCATGCTTGCTACCATGTGTACTCATTAGCTGTTCTCCTTTCACGCTACTGACTCACTTCACAGCAGTAGTTAGTCCCAACAAGATCAAGCTTCTGCACAGTAAACAAAATTAAAACTACACACAGTAATTTTGCATTGAAACGAATAACTTTTTTTCAAACACAAATGGCTGTAATTCATTTATAAATATTAAATTGGTTATCAGTGCAGAATACACAAGGTAAATGTCAGCTATTTAATACACCTATGGGTTCATCAGTTTTTTTGAAGGTAGCAGCTTGTTTGTTTCATTTCCTGTTTTAAAGTTAGCTTTTGTAAGCAGAAGAGCAAAGCACACTGTAATATCAGTTTGTCTGTCTAGTGTGTAGATTTAATTTATGGTAGCAAGTAACATTTAGATCATGCATATCCTATGAAATGTGTGAAAAATACTACGATTTATTCATCACATTGAAGTGAGTCACTGTTGAACAAAAGAACTAGTTTGAAAACTGTCAATGGTGAATCATAGTCCACTAGAGCCAAAAATCAAATAAAATAGTTCAACCAGAATCCAGGAATACAAAGCGAAGTTGACATACACAGTAGCAAAGTTTTCCAATATGGTAATACAGTCCATAGGCAATGGCTATTTTCATGATTCGATGAGACAATGTCACTAGCTTGTTGATGATTGCAGAGTTCATTACATGGTTGCTGCAGTACATCGTATTCTGGACATGTACTGTAGTAGCAGCATACTGCTAGTGTCCATAGTGTGGGCCATCGTGACTGTCAATGTGGGCATAGTGACTATCAGTGATTGTGATGTTGATATCGATGTCTTTGTTAGAGCGTTAGTTGCGAAGCAATATATGTTGCAAGAAATGAATAGCCAAGGGATTCATTTTCATCATTTGTGTCATTAACAGATCATGTGGATGTACATGTATTAATTGATGCACTAATATGTTGTACTTATATGAGCAGTAGTTATTTACAGATGGTTTAATTTGTGTGCGCTAACAGTATTTGTAGAACAGGAGCTTCTGCTTACCGATTGCTGCAAAAGGAATAGCTAATGCTTGTAAGCAACGACCTATCTCCTTGTGGCATAGTAAAAGTTAAAATATTACATCCAGAAAGGTCCCTAATTGAGGGAAAAAAAAAATAACTATGGGGAGTGGACCTATCACACGTTCATATCTGAAGTGGGAGTCAGTTGTGAATAGGGTGATAGCAGGTAGAAAAGGTGCATCTACAGATTAAATCAAGGAGTATTTCAATTGTTCTGATGTCTTTTGCATATGCATTGCAACTACGCTGTGATCTTATGGCTGAGACTTGGTAAATCCGTGTGGTGGTGGTGGTGGTGGTGGTGGTGGTAAGGGGGTGAGGGATTAGGCGGAAGATTTGTGTGTTTTTTCAGTACTTGGGTCTGCTTGAATTATTTCCTTGGTGACTGAACAAATGAATGCATCAACAATTAGGCTATCAGATTTACAGTGAAGTTGATCAAATTCTATGTGGTGCCTTTGGAAATTTGATGTTTGTGTGAGCTGGAAGTCTTAAGAGCGCCCCCCCCCCCCCCCCTCTCTCTCTCTCTCTCTCTCTCTCTCTCCTCTCAGGTCTGCCGTGAAAGTGCAGTTTTTTCGTTGATAAAAGTTTTTTATCTGTTTTCATGGTCAATACTGTACATTAACACATGAACAAGAGTGGAATACATTTTTTGCTCATTTTGATTTAATATGTAGAATAAGACTGTGTTCTAACTACAACAGCAAAACAAAGTTTCTTAAGAGTGATAATTTATAATTTGAGTGGGAATATGTAACCAGCAGTTAGCCATGCTTTTTAAATGCCTTGCTCACAAACTCCTATCAAGGTAGAGTTGCAGAGGTTGATGTTTGCTGACTAGACAGCTGTAGAGACTGAGACACAAGATTATCAGAAGTATATCCTATGCTGCTAAGATACCATGTCTCATTTCATCAGCAAACATCTTGGAGCAGCATTGTCTCTTGAAGATAGTGGCACTGCATATGGACTGATACTCTTTGCAGTAAATATTTCTTCTTTGATTCAGTGCATTCTTGAACAGAACAATTTCATTAGCATTCTATATTACTTGCATGTACTATACCCTCCATCTCCTTCTTGGTCCAAGATACATAACTCCTAAAAGGTTTACTTTTCCAAATCATTGGTTTGTTTCCCAGAGTTAGACTAACACAACTATACCACCATTTTCTTTTGACAGTTCCCCTGTAGAGCTCCAAATGCAATGTCACTGCCTTTTCACTCAGAGTGTTGTAAGCTAAAGAGTACTGTTGACTGTGTACACATTACCATCCCCAAATCAATTCCTCCATGTAAAAAAGGCTTGTCCTGTGATCTGAGGTCATTTCCTTAAATTTACCAGCTTCATCACTAAGGAGTAGCAGTTATGTCTAATAACAAATCACAGATGGATAATTTTGTGTGGTAAGGTACAGTATCTAAAAGAACATGAGCTTGATGTACTAACATTGTTTGAAATGACTAGTAGCAGTTCAGGAAAAATTAGTCATGGTGATTCGTTTAGTCTGATACAATTGACTTCTGGAAACATACCTCCTGTTCTCACTGACCTAACAAGCAACTCCAGGCATATTGACAGATGTAAGAACATATCGTTGTTGTTGTGGTCTTCGGTTCAGAGACTGGTTTGATGCAGCTCTACATGCTACTCTATCCTGTGCGAGCTTTTCCATCCCTGAGTAACTACTGCAACCTACATCCTTCTGAGTCTGCTTACTGTATTAATGTCTTGGTCTCCCACTACGATTTTTACCCTCCACACATCCCTCAATACTAAACTGATGATCCCTTAATGCCTTAGAACATGTCCTACCAACATTCTGTTCAACAGCTCTTCCAGGTCCTTTGCTGTCTGACAGAATTACAGTGTCGTCGGCAAACCTCAAAGTTTTTGTTTCTTCTCCATGGATTTCAATTCCTACTCCAAATTTTTCTTTTATTTCCTTTACTGCTTGCTCAATATACAGATCAATAACACAGGGGATAGGCTTCAATCCTGTCTCACTGCCTTCTCAACCACTGCTTCCCTTTCATGCTCCTCGACTCTTATAATTGCCATCTGGTTTCTGTACAAATTGTAGATAGCCTTTCGATGCCTGTATTTGACCCCTACCACCTTCAAAATTTGAGAGAGAGTATTCCAGTCAACATTGTCAAAAGCTTTCTCTAAGTCTACAAATGCCAGAAACGTAGATTTGCCTTTCCTTAATCTATCTTCTAAGATAAGTTGTAGGGTCAGTATTGCTTCGCGTGTTCCAACATTTCTAAGGAATCTAAACTGATTTTCTCCGAGGTTGGCCTCTACAAGTTTTTCAATTTGTCTGTAAAGAATTCATGTTAGTATTTCGCATCTGTGACTTATTAAACTGATAGTTCGGTAATTTTCACACCTGTCAACACCTGTTTTTTGGGATTTGAATTATTATATTCTTCTTGAAGTCTGAGGGTATTTGGCCTGTCTCATACATCGTGCTCACCAGATGGAGAGTTTTGTCGTGGCATGCTCTCCCAAGACTATCAGTTCTAATGGAATGTTGTCTACTCCCAGGGCCTTTTTTTGACTTAGGTCTTTCAGTGCTCTGTCAAAGTATTCACACACTATCATACCTCCTATTTCATCTTCATCCAAATTCTCTTTCATTTCCATAATATTGCCCTCAAGTACATCAAGCTTGTGTAGATGATCCATAAACTCCTTCCACCTTTCCGCATTCCCTTCTTTGCTTAGGACTGGTTTTCTATCCGGTTCTCTCTTCTGTTTCTTTAATATTCCTGTAGGCAGTATCTGTCTTACCCCCAGTGATATATGCGTCTACATCCTTACAGTTATCCTCTAGCCATCCTTGCTTAGCTGATTTACATTTCCTGTCGCTCTCATTTTTGAGACGTTTGTATTCCTTTTTGCCTGCTTCATTTACTGCTTTTTATATTTTCTCCTTTTATCAATTAAGTACAATATTTCTTCTGTTACCCAAGGATTTCTACTAGCCCTCGTAGTTTTACCTACTTGATCATCTGCTGTCTTCACTATTTCATATCTCAAAGCTACCCATTCATCTTCTTCTGTATTTCTTTCCCCTGTACTTGTTGTTTCCTGATGCTCTCTCTGAAACTCTCTACAACCTCCGGTTCTTTCAGTTTATCTAGGTCCCATCTCCTTAAATTCCTACCGTCTTGCAATTTCTTCAGTTTTAATCTACAGTTCATAACCAATAAATTGTGGTCAGAGGCCACATCTGCCCTGGAAATGTGTTACAGTTTAAAACCTGGTTCCTAAATCTCTGTCTTACCATTATTTGTTGTTGTTGTTGTTGTTGTTGTTGTTGTCTTCAGTCCAGAGACTGGTTTGATGCAGCTCTCCGTGCTGCTCTATCCTGTGCAAGCTTCTTCATCTCCCAGTACCTACTGCAACCTACATCCTTCTGAATCTGCTTAGTGTATTCATCTCTTTGTCTCCCTCTACGATTTTTACCCTCCACGCTGCCCTCCAATACTAAATTGGTGATCCCTTGATGCCTCAGAATATGCCATACCAACCAATCCCTTCTTCTAGTCAAGTTGTGCCACAAATTTCTCTTCTCTCCAATTCTATTCAATACCTCCTCGGCCCGCATCTCGTGGTCGTGCGGTAGCGTTCTCGCTTCCCACGCCCGGGTTCCCGGGTTCGATTCCCGGCGGGGTCAGGGATTTTCTCTGCCTCGTGATGGCTGGGTGTTGTGTGCTGTCCTTAGGTTAGTTAGGTTTAAGTAGTTCTAAGTTCTAGGGGACTTATGACCACAGCAGTTGAGTCCCATAGTGCTCAGAGCCATTTTTGAACCAATACCTCCTCATTAGTTATGTGATCTACCCATCTAATCTTCAGCATTCTTCTGTAGCACCACATTTCGAATGCTTCTGTTCTCTGTTTGTCCAAACTATTTATCGTCCACGTTTCACTTCCATACATGGCTACACTCTATACAAATGCATTCAGAAATGACTTCCTGACACTCAAATCTGTACTCGATGTTAACAAATTTCTCCTTCAGAAAAGCTTTCCTTGCCATTGCCAGTCTCCATTTTATATCCTCTCTACTTCGACCATCATCAGTTATTTTGCTCCCCAAATAGCAAAACTCATTTACTACTTTAAGCCTCTCATTTCCTGATCTAATTTCCGCAGCATCACCCGATTTAATTCGACTAAATTCCATTATCCTTGTTTTGCTTCTGTTAATGTTCATCTTATATCCTCCTTTCAAGACACTGTCCATTCTGTTCAGTTGCCCTTCCAGGTCCTTTGCTGTCTCTGACAGAATTACAATGTCATCAGTGAACCTCAGTTTTTATTTCTTCTCCCTGGATTTTAATACCTACTCCAAATTTTTCTTTTGTTTCCTTTATTGCTTGCTCAATATACAGATTGAATAACATCGGGGAGAGGCTACAACCCTGTCTCACTCCCTTCCCAACCTCTCCTTCCCTGGTTATCACATTTAGCATTCAACCGCGATTTTTATATATATTTTAACAACGCGTTTCGAGAGACAATGCTCTCATCATCAGGTTGTAAAATCTATGTCGCGAAATTAAACGTACTAAAAAGACAAAATACCATCACCAATAGTTGGTGGGTCTTAACACATTCTTTATTAAAGAATGTGTTAAGACCCACCAACTATTGGTGATGGTATTTTGTCTTTTTAGTACGTTTAATTTCGCGACATAGATTTTACAACCTGATGATGAGAGCATTGTCTCTCGAAACGCGTTGTTAAAATATATATAAAAATCGCGGTTGAATGCTAAATGTGATAACCAGTATAACGACAACTGCTACCTCGACTCCATAATGGACTCTCCTTCCCTTTCACGCCCCATTATATAATCTATCTGAAACCTTCCAGGGCCTCGAGGCCTCTTCCATATATACAATCGTCTTTCATGATTCTTAAACCAAGTGTTAGCTATGGTTAAGTTATTCTCTGGGCAAAATTCTACTAGACTGTTTCCTCTTTCATTCCATACTCCCAGTCCATAATCACCTACAACTTTTCCTTCTCTTCCTTTTCCTGCTATCGAATTCCAGTCTCCCATGACTATTAAATTTTCATGTCCCTTCACTATCTGAATAATCACATAATACATTTCTTCTGTCTCTTCGTCATCTGCACAGCTAGTTGGCATATAAACTTGTACTGCTGTGGTAGGCATGGGGTTTGTGTCTATCTTGGCTACAATAATGCATTCACTATGCTGTTTGTAGTAGCTTATGCATGCTCCTATTTTTTTTATTCATTATTAAACCCACTCCTCCATTACTGTATTTGTTAACCTGTATTCACCTGACCAGAAGTCTTGTTCCTCCTGCCACCGGATTTCACTAATTCTGACTATATCTAACTTTAACCTATCCATTTCCCTTTCTAAATTTTCTGATCTACCTGCCCAATTTAAGGATCTGACATTCCAGGCTCCGAGTCGTAGAATGCCAGTTTTCTTTCTCCTGATAGCGACGTCGTCCTGAGTAGACCGCACCTGGAGATTTTATCCAAGAGGACGCCATCATCATTTAACTATACAGCAAAGCTGCATGCCCTTGCAAAAAATTACATCTGTAGTTTCCCCGTGCTTTCAGCCATTCGCAATACCAGCAGAGCAATGCCATTTTGGTCAATGTTACAAGGCCAGATCAGTCAATCATCCAGATTGTTGATCTTGCAACTACTGAAAAGGGTGTGTCCCTCTTCAGGAATCACATGTTCGTCTGGCCTCCCAACAGATACTCCTCTGTTGGCGTGGCACCTATGGTTCGCCTATCTGTATCACTGAGGCACGCAAGCCTCCCCACCAATGGCAAGGTCCATGGTTCATATGGGGGTATAAGAACATAAATATTATTAATAGCTAGATGAGATATAGATTACTTGTGGTTCTGTTCCAGGTAGCTTTATGCACACATTAATAACATATATTTAGTTTGTCTACTTTAGTTTCAGTGTTTCAATTAGATATTTGACCAGCCTGTGTAGTTTAGCATGCGAATATATATCACTAGTGTGTTTCATATTTTATATGTTCAACATTTCTTAAGCAGATACCTTTTTTGCAGATTCTTCTCTAAGCCAACTTGCCAAAAAATTTTTTCCACTGGCATCACACTATTCAATTATTGCGCGCTTCATAGAAGAAAAGAGGCAGTTTGAATGTGGTCAGGTGAATCATGCTTTGGTAGCAGCAGTAGACAGTCTAATCAAAGAATACTTGGTATCAATATCACAGCTAGAGGCATACAATCATCGTGGCTCACTCAACTTACAGGAACTTTGGTTTTATGTTCAACACTGGCAGCGCACCCTTGAGGTTCTTGCTGATATTGCTACTTTTATATGCAGGGTGAGTACTCTGGAAAGACTAAAGCTTTTACAATGGCATTTAGAAGCCATTTATTTTTGGTAATGGCTTCATCATACATTCCATTTATTAATTCTGTTTTACATTCCCTGCCATAGTCTTATTTTTATGTCTCATTTACATGTTTGTCATTGAGTCTCCTGTATTAGTTGAATCATCTATTTCCTTTTCAAAGATGATGATCAACAATTGATGAGTTTGTGTCTACAGATGTTTGATTGGGCAGCAATAATTATTTTGTTTTGTCGGTCTCTTGATATCTATGTAGAAATGTTTTTATATGAAACACCTGTATAGATTGTTGTATTATACACAAAGTTGAAAACCACAACTTTTAAATTGCTCTACTCGTTTCACAAACAAAATTACATAATGATTATAATACAGGCAATGGATGAGGCAATGCATGCAAGATGAGAGAATGTGTATATACCATTCAGGTAATAAAATCTCCAATGCATATTGCTATTTACCTTCACTATTATAACTTATCTGAAGAATCATTACTGATGGCAACAGTCACAACTAACAGCTCATGCTGCAAATGGAGGCAGAATGTACTAGTAATTTGCTGAGATTGTTCGGTATAACCCATACGTACTGCCAGGCTTGACGTCAGAGTTATTATTTCTGGAAAAATAAAATAAAATTAAAAAAATACTAGTGTGGAAAATTTAAGCGTAATGAATTGTATTTCATGAACAGGGCGAATACTGATGACAAGCTAAAACTGTGTGTTGGACTATCATGGAAACCCAGATCCCTGCCTAGGAAGGTGTGTGTGTGTGTGTGTGTGTGTGTGTGTGTGTGTGTGTGTGTGCGTGTGTGAGAGAGAGAGAGATCGTGATCTAAATTTTGCACCATTTCAGTGCAGTAATGTGTTCATTGTAAGTAAGTACAATCTCCCCCCCCCCCCCCCCCCCAGTGCATTAACGCAGTCTTAGTAATTGAGTGTTGTAAAATGATCCTTTCATATAGTGTTCATTGAAAAAGAGCTTATTTGTTTTTAGTTGTAAATATTTGTCATGTATTATTGTTTTTATGACGTGTTCTACATCCTGGAGGACCTCCTATCTACAGATCAATTGGGATGAAACTAAATCTATGATGATAAATGCATTACTGATTCTGATATACAGACATTGCTTAGGGACTGACTCAGAGATTCAGCTTGTTACTTGTTACTTTCCATACCTTCCCAGGTGGGAATCTGGTTTAAAACCCCAGTGTTTGTTTGTTTGTTATTGTTGTTGTTGTTGTTGTTGTTGTTGTTTTTGTTTTCTTGTTCTGTGTGGCTGAAAGGCCTAGCTCAAGTCTTTCAATTGGATTGCAGGTCCCTTGAGTCCCAAACCTATTCCAGTAACCCTATTGGGGAAAGGGGACTCAACATTTAATATGGAATATGAGTCTTTACATTACTGATATGTGGAGGCTAGGTTAAAGGCAGACTGAAATATTCTGACCAGGATTCAGTCCCAAGACCTTTCAGTTTCCCGGCACACACTTTACCATTAGATCACCAGACCTGACTAGATTCATATATCTGATCATTTAGACATTGCTGTTTGGCTTAATAGTTACAGAAGTTTAAACTCACTGCATTTGCAGCTGTAGCGTACCTGTAACTAAGCAATAATCTCTTTTAAATGGTGAAAATACATTGTAGCAACCTAGTCCAGCAAAAGTTAAGTTTTAGTTCATGAAACTTTTGTTATAGTTATGCAGTTTCTAATTTTGTGTCACTTCAGTGTTCACAGTGATTCCTGATATGACAGATTATTATGATTTACTTTGACTGTTGTTCTTGTGTACCAAACTGACCTCTGTTTCTGTGGTGGTAAAAATTTTCGTCTATTGAACTGTTTAGATAAAATAAACTGTCCTTAAAAATTATGAGAATGTCAGTTTTCAAAAATAATTTAAATTCCCATTTGCAAATGAAATTTTTTTGTAAATAGCATTTGTTCCTCTTAAATATAAATTATTTATTTAAAACTTGAAAACTGCATCCATTCTGGAACAATATTGTTTGTGAATATCTCTCCAATAGTTTCAGTGCTCTGGAGACTGAGCCAAACTGAAACAAAAGTTCAGAAGCAGTCTGATGGTACAGGACTTAGGGTGCAAACTAGGCTAGAAAGACTAAGGTGGTCTCATAGCCACGTAATTGTCACCAGAGGAAATGATGGAACTGGTACAGAACTTTCTAGAAGATGGGTATTAGTATGTTTAAACCAAGTACTCTTCTCAGTTGTTATCTGTGATTTAGGATTGTTGAGAAAGGATCTTTGAAGAAATTTTCATGTAATAAGAGTAGAAAGAGCAGCCAGTAGTGGTCTGAACTATAATTTCAGTTGTACAATTTAGGACGGCATCAGGTGCATTGCTGAGAATACTCCTCAGACTAATACGAAGGTGAGTATGATAAGTCCTGGATGAAGTGTTATGTGGAACATGTTAACCATTTATGACCAGAATTTTTGTTCTAAGATGTTGACAATTCTCAATTTTTGATGTCAGTGTGGTCGGCTGGAAATTGCTTTAGTGAAAAGAAAGCAACAAAAATATAATTTTCTTGGTCCTTTCCAAGAAAGGGATGCGAGAAACCCATTAGGTCATAATGGTACAGTCATGGACCAGCATTTCTTCATGGGATTCATTTTGACAAAAACAAATTTGTCTCTTGTTAACACACTAAAACACCTTAAGTTCAGAACACATTGACTGAGTTCTAATTCTGCATTGTAAATAGCATTGTTTTCACATTTTCCATGATCAGGAATAAAATTTGACCATGATCTCCTAGATTTAGTGTTTGAATTTAATTGAAAATGAAAATCCCTTCTTTCTTCGTTTGCTCTCGAGGATTAAGAGATATTTCTTGTTATTACTGCTATCTTTAAACTGAATTTTTATGGCTTCTGGATAACATATGGTGTGGTGTTATTTTTCATTTGTTGGTCTGTAAATTGTTGAGTTCAAATTCTTCAAAAATATGGTTTGTTTCGGAATAACTACTTTCTTATTCAATGGGAAAAACTCCTATAACAACCCCCTTATCTCCTAATTGTCTTGCTGTGGCATGCCATGCAAAAATATGAAGCTATAGATCTGATGGATCTTAAAGAATAATATTTTCTACAAAAAATTTCCAAATATCTTCAATATTTTGTGCTTCTACAAAGTTATTAACATAAACAGGGTTACCATGAAATTGATGAATAAATGTGAAGATTACCACTGCACACACTCCCCCCATGAACCATGGACCTTGCAGTTGGTGGGGAGGCTTGTGTGCCTCAACGATACAGATAGCCGTACCGTAGGTGCAACCACAACGGAGGGGTATCTGTTGAGAGGCCAGACAAACGTGTGGTTCCTGAAGAGGGGCAGCAGCCTTTTCAGTAGTTGCAGGGGCAACAGTCTGGATGATTGACTGATCTGGCCTTGTAACACTAACCAAAATGGCCTTGCTGTTGTGGTACTGCGAACGGCTGAAAGCAAGGGGAAACTACAGCCGTAATTTTTCCCGAGGGCATGCAGCTTTACTGTATGGTTAAATGATGATGGCGTCCTCTTGGGTAAAATATTCCGGAGGTAAAATAGTCCCCCATTTGGATCTCCGGGCGGGGACTACTCAAGAGGACGTCGTTATCAGGAGAAAGAAAACTGGCATTTTACGGATCGGAGCATGGAATGTCAGATCCCTTAATCAAGCAGGTAGGTTAGAAAATTTAAAAAGGGAAATGGATAGGTTGAAGTTAGATATAGTGGGAATTAGTGAAGTTCGGTGGCAGGAGGAACAAGACTTTTGGTCAGGTGAATACAGGATTATAAATACAAAATCAAATAGGGGTAATGCAGGAGTAGGTTTAATAATGAATAAAAAAATAGGAGTGCGGGTAAGCTACTACAAACAGCATAGTGAACGCATTATTGTGGCCAAGATAGACATGAAGCCCATGCCTACTACAGTAGTGCAAGTTTATATGCCAACTAGCTCTGCAGATGACGAAGAAATTGAAGAAATGTATGATGAGATAAAAGAAATTATTCAGGTAGTGAAGGGAGACGAAAATTTAATAGTCATGGGTGACTGGAATTCGACAGTAGGAAAAGGGAGAGAAGGAAACATAGTAGGTGAATATGGATTGGGGCTGAGAAATGGAAGAGAAAGCTGTCTGGTAGAATTTTGCACAGAGCATAACTTAATCATAGCTAACACTTGGTTCAAGAATCATAAAAGAAGGTTGTATACATGGAAGAATCCCGGAGATACTTAAAGGTACCAGAAAGATTATATAATGGTAAGACAGAGATTTAGGAACCAGGTTTTAAATTGTAGGACGTTTCCAGGGGCAGATGTGGACTCTGACCACAATCTATTGGTTATGAACTGTAGATTAAAACTGAAGAAACTGCAAAAAGGTGGGAATTTAAGGAGATGGGACCTGGATAAACTGAAAGAACGAGAGGTTGTAGAGTGTTTCAGGGAGAGCATAAGGGAACAATTTACAGGAATGGGGGAAAGAAATACAGGAGAAGGCGAATGGGTAGCTCTAAGGGATGAAGTAGTGAAGGCAGCAGAGGATCAAGTAGGTAAAAAGATGAGGGCTAGTAGAAATCCTTGGGTAACAGAAGAAATATTGAATTTAATTGATGAAAGGAGAAAATATAAAAACGCAGTAAATGAAGCAGGCAAAAAGGAATACAAACGTCTCAAAAATGAGATTGACAGGAAGTGCAAAATGGCTAAGCAGGGATGGCTAGAGGACAAATGTAAGGATGTAGAGGCTTATCTCACTAGGGGTAAGATAGATACAGCCTACAGGAAAATTAAAGAGACCTTTGGAGAAAAGAGAGCCACTTGTATGAATATCAAGAGCTCAGATGGAAACCCAGTTCTAAGCAAAGAGGGGAAAACAGAAAGGTGGAAGGAGTATATAGAGGATCTATACAAGGGCGATGTATTTGAGGACAATATTATGGAAATGGAAGAGGATGTAGATGAAGATGAAATTGGAGATACAATACTGCGTGAAGAGTTTGACAGAGCACTGAAAGACCTGAGTCGAAACAAGGCCCCGGGAGTAGACAACATTCCAGTAGGAGTACTGACGGCCTTGGGAGAGCCAGTCCTGACAAAACTCTACCATCTGGTGAGCAAGATGTATGAGACAGGTGAAATACCCTCAGACTTCAAGAAGAATATAATAATTCCAATCCCAAAGAAAGCAGGGTAGACAGATGTAAAAACTGAACTATAAGTTGAATAAGTCACGGCTGCAAAATACTAATGCGAATTCTTTACAGACTAATGGAAAAACTAGTAGAAGCGGACCTCAGGGAAGATCAGTTTGGATTCCGTAGAAATGTTGTAACACGTGAGGCAATACTGACCCTACGACTTATCTTAGAAGAAAGATTAAGGAAAGGCAAACCTACGTTTCTAGCATTTGTATACTTAGAGAAAGCTTTTGACAATGTTGACTGGAATACTCTCTTTCAAATTCTAAAGGTGGCAGGGGTAAAATACAGGGAGCGAAAAGCTATTTACAATTTTTACAGAAACCAGACTGCAGTTACAAGAGCTGAGGGGCATGAAAGGGAAGCAGTGGTTGGGAAGGGAGTGAGACAGGATTGTAGCCTCTCCCCGATGTTATTCAATCTGTATATTGAGCAAGCAATAAAGGAAACAAAAGAAAAATTTGGAGTAGGTATTAAAATCCGTGGAGAAGAAATAAAAACTTTGTGTTCACCGATGACATTGTAATTCTGTCAGAGACAGCAAAGGACTTGGAAGAGCAGTTGAACGGAATGGACAGTGTCTTGAAAGGGGGATATAAGATGAACATCAACAAAAGCAAAACGAGGATAATGGAATGTAGTCGAATTAAGTCGGGTGATGCTGAGGGTATTAGATTAGGAAATGAGACACTTAAAGAAGTAAAGGAGTTTTGCTATTTGGGGAGCAAAATAACTGATGATGGTCAAAGTAGAGAGGATATAAAATGTAGACTGGCAATGGCAAGGAAAGCGTTTCTGAAGAAGAGAAATTTGTTAACATCGAGTATAGATTTAAGTGTCAGGAAGTCGTTTCTGAAAGTATTTGTATGGAGTGTAGCCATGTATGGAAGTGAAACATGGACGATAAATAGTTTAGACAAGAAGAGGGAGACCAAGAGATGAATGCACTAAGCAGATTCAGAAGGATGTAGGTTGCAGTAGGTACTGGGAGATGAAGGAGCTTGCGCAGGATAGATTAGCATGGAGAGCTGCATCAAACCAGTCTCAGGACTGAAGACCACAACAACATCAACAACAACAACAACACACCCAAAATCAAGTGCAGAATGACCACCACGTAACTCCATGCAACCAAATAGCACAAAGACTGCAAGCACTGAGATTCGCAGTAATACAGCTCTGTAGCCACAATAATACAGATGTAAAAATTCTGTGATACATTATAAATGTACTAAACTAAGAATAAAAGATGTGCCATAGTGCTTTTGGGCTTCTAGCGTTAGAAAATATTTTAGCCCTCCTTCTTTGGTTAACAGAAGTCCCGCCGGATCATAAACAGTTTGCAGTACTTGGAAAACTGCCAAGAGAGTCATCCACATACGGACGTGGTTGATTCATCATTTCACATTCAGTGACCTATATGTGAGACTGATGCATCACTCCTCATTCAGTCACATATAAGTGACATGGTTTGCCTGTGAATGCATCTGATATGAGGATACTTACACGCTTAATTACCAGATGCTTCCAGTCTCAATAAAGCACTAGTTATCATCTCAGTAGTTTCCAGTGTGTTTCCTAAATAAGTTTTAAAGGTAAATTTGTCCAAAAATCTACAGAATAAACATTTTTACAGTTGTAACAGTTACTAGCCACACTAAATATTGCAGGTTGAAGCCATTAATTTTAAAGGACACTCGTTTAGTTTCTTCCATCAACATCAGAACCTCATAAATAAAAAAGGTTAAGTTATAATATTGATACAGGAAAGGAAAACACAGTATTTCAGTGGATGTTTGACATTAGCTGCAATTGGGCTTTGAAATAATTTACTAGTGAAAGTTGAAAATTTGTGCTGGACCATGACTCAAGCCATGATTTTCCGTGGTATGCAAGCGGTACCTTAACCAATCTGTCGGAACGTGCATTCTGTCTGACCCAGATTCTCAACTTATCGCACACTATGAAGTAGTGTCCCTGTCCATTTACCTCATTTGCTTGCAGCATTTCCTATACTCCTGCAAGAGGTTCGGACTCTATTGTGTGAAAACATTAAGAATATCATGGCAATCAAGCAGACACCACATACATGTATATAGTATAAATGAAAGGACAGTTGAATGTAAGCATATGTGTTGAGCTCATCAAGCCTCACATAGAAGTAATTGAAAATCAAACAGATGCATCTTGATAGATACTAGCTAATGCCATACTATTGTAGAACCAATAAGAGGAAATGGAGGGTGACTCTCTCTCTCTCTCTCTCTCTCTCTCTCTCTCTCTCTCTCTCTCTCTATATATATATATATATATATATATATATATATATATATATCTCAGAGGGAAACATTCTACGTGGAAAAAATATATCTAAAAAGAAAGAAAGTGATGAGACTTACCAAACAAAAGCGCTGGCAGGTCGATAGACACACAAACATACACACAAAATTCTAGCTTTCGCAACAAACGGTTGCTTCGTCAGGAAAGAGGGAAGGAGAGGGAAAGATGAAAGGAAGTGGGTTTTAAGGGAGAGGGTAAGGAGTCATTCCAATCCCGGGAGCGGAAAGACTTACCTTAGGGGGAAAAAAGGACGGGTATACACTCGCACACACACACACATATCCATCCGCATATACACAGACACAAGCAGACATTTGTAAAGGCAAAGAGTTTGGGCAGAGATGTCAGTCGAGGCGGAAGTACAGAGGCAAAGGTGATGTTGAAAGACAGGTGAGGTACGAGCGGCGGCAAATGAAGATTAGCGGAGATTGAGGCCTGGCGGATAGCGAGAAGAGAGGATATGCTGAAGGGCAAGTTCCCACCTCCGGAGTTCTGACAGGTTGGTGTTAGTGGGAAGTATCCAGATAACCCGGACGGTGTAACACTGTGCCAAGATGTGCTGGCCGTGCACCAAGGCATGTTTAGCCACAGGGTGATCCTCATTACCAACAAACACTGTCTGCCTGTGTCCATTCATGCGAATGGACAGTTTGTTGCTGGTCATTCCCACATAGAAGGCTTCACAGTGTAGGCAGGTCAGTTGGTAAATCACGTGGGTGCTTTGACACGTGGCTCTGCCTTTGATCGTGTACACCTTCCGGGTTACAGGACTGGAGTAGGTGGTGGTGGGAGGGTGCATGGGACAGGTTTTACACCGGGGGCGGTTACAAGGGTAGGAGCCAGAGGGTAGGGAAGGTGGTTTGGGGATTTCATAGGGATGAACTAAGATGTTACGAAGGTTAGGTGGATGGCGGAAAGACACTCTAGGTGGAGTGGGGAGGATTTCATGAAGGATGGATCTCATTTCAGGGCAGGATTTGAGGAAGTCGTATCCCTGCTGGAGAGCCACATTCAGAATCTGATCCAGTCCCGGAAAGTATCCTGTCACAAGTGGGGCGCTTTTGGGGTTCTTCTGTGGAAGGTTGCGGGTTTGAGGAGATGAGGAAGTGGCTCTGGTTATTTGCTTCTGTACCAGGTCGGGAGGGTAGTTACGGGATGCGAAAGCTGTTGTCAGGTTGTTGGTGTAATGCACGGAAAGCCTGATTTGTTTGTTTTTGTCACACAGTTTTTAAGAGTGGAATGGGAGAGAAATAGTATGTAAGTTGTTTGATGAACCTTGAGCCATGCTCTTAAGCATAAATTGCAGAGTGGCCTTGTAAATTTAAATAATTTTTCCTGACTGTGTTGCTCAATCTGAAAAAAATCTTTATAATTCTAGGATATTCAGAAAAAAACCTGCACTATACTAGATATTAAACTCTGAAACTAATTCATATTCTCCTTGTGCAAAATCAAAAGAAATGCAGTTAGTCTTAGATAACTATGAAGTGAAACAGAAAGGTAAAGGAATAACAACAAACCAGCAATAAAGTTGGTAATTTATAAGAGAAAACATACTACAGCTACCAATCAAAATAAAGAAAGGCAACAAAATTAAAACCTGTCTGAACAAATATGAACGATATGTCATTGGGTTTAGCAATCATTAAAACAAAGGCGTTTATAGTTAGGTCAAGATCATTCCAAAAAATATCAACCTCCAACTTTCTCTTCTGAATGCAAAAATATTTTGTTGACAGGCAACTACATAGGGAGAAATGGTCATTGTAATAAAATAAGAGAAATCAGAGTTTGCACGGAAAGCCTTATTTGTTTGTTTTTGTCACACAGTTTTTAAGAGTGGAATGGGAGAGAAATAGTATGTAAGTTGTTTGATGAACCTTGAGCCATGCTCTTAAGCATAAATTGCAGAGTGGCCTTGTAAATTTAAATAATGTCAATGACGGGGAAAAAACAGAGTGGAAAAGGAGATGAGTGGGGTAGGGAAAGGACAAGGAGGTTCATTGGCAAATGGTGGCTCACAATGAGGGTGAGAGGCCATGTAAAGGGAGGAGGTGTTAGTATACTTAATTTGAGTGCCTGCTTTACAGCCAGAGCCATCTGGATCCTCCCCTCCACCCTCAACTTTTCAGAACTGTGTAGACGGGAATGATCCTTAAAACACATACTCTCCTCCTGAAAGTATCCCGGCCGTAGTCGTGGTAACCTACTGTCCCCACATCCACCACCCAACAGTTTCCACCCCCTCTGTCCTATCACCTCCTCCCTTTTTCAGGGACCCTCACCCTCATTGTGTGCAATCCTCTGCCACTGACCCTACCCATCCTTTCCCCTTCCCTGCTTCTCTCAATTTCTACTCCCTAGTCTTTTCTCCCACGCCCCACCTCCTGACACTGCATCTGGCAGTCTCATAAGTCCACCATCTAGTCCCTGTATGACTCACCAGACAGCTATCTTCTCACCCCCATCCACACCCTGCTATCCCTCTCTCTTATTTGCTCTGCTCCAAATTGCTTATAACGTGGCAGTTGCATTGGGGTCAGAACTGCTGGTGGTAGAGATCATGTGTGCAAAGATGGGCTTACTTTGTGTGTGTGTGTGTGTGTGTGTGTGTGTGTGTGTCTTTCTTTCTTTGCTGCAGAAGGCTTTGGCTGAAAGCTGTAAAGTGTAACACTTTTTGTGTGCGTGTCTGCAACTCAGTGAGTCATCTATAAAATGAGTAGCAACCTATCCTTTTCATAATATTATTGATATTCCAACCTGGAGTTTCCATCATTTGATCTGTCCTGACATGAAATAGGTTAAGCAATAAAATGTAAACAGTCTAATAAAAAATAGTTTGTATTTGGTGATCAACCAGCAATTATTACAGTTAAACACCTCATCTAGCACAAGATAAAATAAGGAAAAAAGTAAGGACTAAAACATATATAAGTTAAATAAAGAAAACTTGCTCAAATTATTATAATTATTAAATTAAAGACAGGAGAAAAATAAGAAAATAAGTGTACCTCATAGTGTTGACTTAAAGACAGAGGTAAGTGTTCTTTTATGTGTATCCTTTTGATTGGGGGTGTGAGGCACTCCGGCCATTCACTTGTGTAATAAAATGGAACACCTACAGTCATTCTTATGATGATATTTATTATGTGGCTACCAGTTTCTGTGCTTCAGTGCACCATCTTCAGGCCTTGACTGACACTGAGGGAGCTAACTCCCATCGTATATGCGATTCGTCAGTGGTCAACATCTATGAACTGGTTTTCGCAGACTACCTGTCACAAAGATGTTGTACCCAGTCAGTTGATGGTTGGAGACATATCATCATCATTACAGCTAGTCTACAAGAACCAGTTCATAGATGCTTGCCACTGATGAATCATGAATACAATTGAGTTAACCCCCTCATCAGTTAAGGCCTGAAGATGTTGCACTGAAGCACTGAAACTGGTGGCCACACAATAAATAACATCATAACAATGGCTGTAGGTGTTCCATTTTGTTACATAAGGTAGGTGTTGGGTTTTGTGCATATTGTGTTAAGGAATTAAACTTCTGGGTCAGTGTACTTAAAGTAAGTAAAGCAGTTATTCAGCAGGAGTCAGCAATAAGAATATTGTGCACATTTTGCAGAGCCCTCTTTGAGACTGATCTGTGATTTACACAATCATGCTACAAGACAAAAAAATTAATGTAGATGTGGCGTCTTTGTTTAGGGTTCAGAGTGGAGTTACGTACCCTACTGCATAAGTATTCAACAAGCCCATCAAACATAAAGCAAGAAATTTGTAATACTTACAATTTCAGAACAACATTAAAAACTCTTCTCTTACAAATTATCTGATTACCTAGTTTCAAGGTTTGAAAAATCCTGTTAGCTACTTGACAAGTAGCAGAGTTGATTATATGTAAATTTTCATGGCAAGTAGCACTGTATCATGTAAAGATTTCATTTATTACAGATGTTAGTGAGTATTATCTTTAATGATACTAGTGTGTTCATGTAAATATTTAGATGTTAGAGGTTAAGCTATTAGTAAGAAATAAACAGCTACTTTTAAAAGTAAGAGCTTTTCTCTTAATTTATTAGGTTACATTCAACTGGTGTAAATGTATATAATATGGAGTTTCTAAGAGTTATTCCTCTTTTATTAAGGTATGAGTTTACCTGTTCTTTGTTCCTGAATGATCTGCTTGGTGGCATCAGCCGAACTGGATGGATGGATGGATGGATGGATGGATGAAGTATGTTGTCAGTTATTGTTAGTCTTCAACAATTTCTCTTGATCATTTTATGCTCATCATGCTTTATAGTTATGAGTCATACCATTATTTGACATTTCCTTGCAATTGTACTTTAAAGATTTCTTTGATTTGACATTACGATTTTGTGGATTGATATTTCAGTCAGATGCCAAAGGAGGAAAAGTTTTAACCCTATTGCATGAGCTGACATCTAGTTTTAATGGTGACATTCGGAGACAAGAGATGTGTTTGCATTTAACACAGTCTGCGTGTGGACCCTACATTGAGATACTGGAAAAGTGGATCTACAAAGGCGTCATCTCTGATCCATACCGGGAGGTAAGTGTGTGATTCATTGGAGTAATTACTCTCATATTCTCCATTTTTCTCTGTTTTAATCCTAAAAAGATCTGTCTGGATGTATTCATCTGTTGCATTAGCTTATTCTCTCGCCACATTTAATATTATCCATTCTCTTCAGTTATTAAAAGATTAATAAAAATTATTCATGCTGCTATTGCAGTACATTTGGATTAATGTGAGTAGTTAGTATTACCAAATTTTCTGGGCATGAACAGCATCCCCCCTCATCCCCACCCCCCTTCCTCACCTATGATGTCCGTTGACTGGACTGACAAGAAGCTTGAAGCAACAGATTCTTATATGTGGAATAGAACAGGCTGTAGTTGCAGATCGAGTCACATTTGTAAACCATTATTGATCATGCAACTGTCCTGTAAATTGTATGTAAGGACATGGATATGCACAAGACTGCTGCTACCTGATTACCACATGGATTAACAGTTGTCCAAGATTAGACATATTATGAAACCTGTTTAACAAACCAGTCATGAAATGAGGAAAAAGAAGCATCAGGAGCTACACAGAATAATCACCACTCTTGAGATCCGGGCTCAGTCCCATGAAACTGCTAAAATAGCTGTCAGCAGAGTAGCATTCTGTGTCAGTTAGTTGGTCCATTGAAAACATCTGTAATGTAGAGCTGCCAAAAATTGTGCCACGTGTGCAGTGTTGTTGCATGACATAATGACAGTATTTACTGATGAATCATAAATCTTCTGTGGACTATAAATGGTCTCCACAACAGCAGCCATAAAAGTCAGTGGTTACTAACCAAGATGACGGAGGATTTTGTCAAAAGCTCAAGATTTTACCCAGATTTAACAAAGCAAGAAAACAGAGAATGGGGGATTTTGTCAAAAGCTTGAGATTTTATGCAGATTTTACAAAGCAAGGAAACAGAGAATGTTTTATGCAAATATGTCTTAGTGAGGAACTTTGATCTCATTGTAACGTTTAAGTACAAATGGATGATTGAGGGCAGCTAACCAGTTCAGTCATTTCACATGCATTAAGTGTTCTGTTTTCCAACACAGTGCTACCAGAGAATTCAATAGTGCAACAGTGTATAAGGTGTGAGGTGTTGAAAAGTTCTTTTGACTGCATTCTGGACTGAGCTGTTGGAGTTGGCAGTCGTGGGTGCGTGATGTGTGCTTGCTTGTGTGTGTGTGTGTGTGTGTGTGTGTGTGTGTGTGTGTGTGTGTGTTTCTCTTTTTCTGATGAAGCTTTGTGTAAGTATCTTTTAATTGTGTCTGTCTGCAACTTAACATGTTATCTTTACGGTAAGTAGTAGTGTATCTTTTCTCGTATTGTTGATATTCCTATCTTGAGTTTCCATTGTTCAATAATATTCTTAGTGACTATTGTTTATCTGGCCAAGTATTGTGATTACTTTCTTTTGCCAACTTTACTTCCAACTTATAATTTGTCAGTAGATTGTCCAGTACTTCATGGGACGCTCTGAGAATCTACGATTGAAAAGAATCCAGCTACACCATAATTTATCAGCTTGATAATAAAGACATTTCACTCACTAATGCTTCTCCCAAAGATAACAAATGTCACTAGACTTCTTACATTGTACATCAATATCTATGTACAAGTGTAAGTGTTTGAGGCTAAAACCACAGCTGTTGATAATAACCTATTATTGTACTACATGAAGACATATTAAAATGTGTGGTGAGAATGATAATTTCTGCATTGTGTTTAGTTGTTAGGCTTATCTAAGCTATTGAGAGCTTTTCATTTTATTATTTAGATTTGTATGTACACATATGAGAACAGATAGTGTGAAGAATTGTGGTGAATGCCGTAATTTAACACAGTGGATAAAATAATCTAAACAGTCATTTTTGTGTTTCAGTTTCTGGTGGAAGATAATGAAGTCATTCAAAAAGAAGAACTTCCGTTGGATTATTCAGCTGATTACTGGGAGAAAAGATACACAGTTCGTAGGGAAAGGATTCCTGCGTTTCTTGAAAATATCTCTGATGTTATCTTACGAACTGGCAAATATTTAAATGTGATAAGACAGTGTGGTAGGTTATATAATTGTAAACAGCACACTCCAATTTTGATTGCTATTTATAAAAATCTGCACATATGTTTAAAAAGTTGGATCATCTAATGGAATTTTCAGTTTAATTTTGTAATTTTCTTTCATGCTGGCAATAAAAGTTATGTGAGAGATAAAAATTGCTTAATCTCATTTTGGGATGCACATTAAAAATGTCACTAAGACTGTAAAACGGGTGAGTGTACCTAACTGTCAAAAGCTCAAGTTCACTTGAAATATGATACAGCATGTGGATTGAGAACATGTAACACAGAAATGTTGTCATGAACAACTTTGTTTCAACATCCATATCACTGAAATACAAAAAAATTATCACAGATTTCATTTTGGGATTTTACTGCAATTTGGCAGTGAGCATTGTCCTGTGCCATATCCTTGTTTACTATATCTCATTTGACTTTATTTTAACTCTTGTTTCAACTCCAGTAGTCTATCTTTGCACCGTAAATGTCTACATTTGTTTTCATCCTAAATCAAAAGTGGCAGAAGTAGTTGGGTGTCTAAGGTTAATATATTCATTGTAGTCTAACTTTGTGGAACAAAGTTTAGGCATGGAACTAGTTGGGCATGTTGTATAGCCTAAAGTGATTGTGTGTGTTTTCTCTGTCCAATGCTCTCAATATTCATTCTCCCAGGCCAGTATAACAACACCCCAGAAACTTGCATGTTTCAGTAGTGGTCCAACAAATCTACGAATACTACTTTCGCCTGCCACAGTTTGGCGAGACATGTGAATAGTGCTAAAATTTTGACAGAACTTGTCTAGCAGAAGTCTCAGCACTGACCTAAGGACACGAGAATCTTGGAGCCCGAGATAAATGTGATAAATTCACTCTCTGATCATGTCATTAACTCTCCATTCAGTATCACATTTGGCTATCAAGATGATAGTAGACTGTTCCCCACCATTCTGTCTGTAGTGTGGATTGATCAGCAATCCACCCATATTGGTTCCTCATAAAGTGATACATCAAAATAGTTACTTTATGGGTACTGACAGCTACATAGTATGATGGTGTCAAATGTGTGGAACACACATTGGTATGTTCCCTACTTAGTTCCCTTAATCCCCACTGAACTATACTTAAGGGCTCTTGTCCCAGTTGCAAGTAGCTGCCTTTTGCAGTTATGCAACATGTGTGCTGGTATGTAGTGCTAACTGGGCCTTATTTATTTGATTGCTTGAATTCTTCTTGAGCCTAGCTTGCAAACTGCAAAGCTTCACACAAAATCCTTTTCCATGGGATGAATAGTAAAGTTCTTTTCTATCACCAAAATATAATAGTGTTTTAATTTATGACACACTAATACAGACTCTTGCACACATTTGTCTGGGAACTAAATGAATCAGACTCCTAATAGATTCTGCTGGGTATGTTGTATGTGGCGACAATTAAGTCGCACATCATAGTGAGAGATGGACAGTAAAGTTCACCAACAAAGAAAAAAAATTATGTGCACAATTTATTTTCACTAATAGTACTCAGAAAGTAAATAATTTAACATACATCATACTATCTTCATTTGTTTACACAACAAATTTGTTTATTTCTTTCTCTTTTTCTATACCACTATCATTTACAGTGCTCCATTACAGAATCAAGCATTTAGTGTCAGCAAAGTTTGCAATGGTACCAGAGGATTGTAGAGTCTAGTATTTTATAGATAAGAATGCACTGAATCAGCAGCAAATGAAAGATGAAATAGGGAAGTATGAGACTGTAGTAAGATCAAATACAGAAGCAAACCTGATTGCAGCCGAAGCAACCTACATTGCTAAGTTAGTGAGTGGTAAAAGACAGAGGAAAGTGAAGAGAGAACAGGAGAAAGGGTACGTCAGAAAGGGTTAACTTTGGTGACACTGTCAATGAACTTGAATTTAGAATTTGGCCCAAGCAAATGTAGATCTTCTATGGTTCCCTAAGTTACGTAAGGTGAATTACAGGATGATTGCTATGAAAAGATCACAGCTAAATTTAGCGTTCCAACACCGACCAATGTGAACTTGTGCTCTCTCTCTTAAGTCCTTGTCATAAATTGAAAACTAAAACATAATTTTCTCTACCTCCTTAACACATTTGGTGTCCCTGTCCCACAGGCATGTTAGCTTGGGGAATGGAAGATGACAGATGCCGCACATAGTGTATTCTGACTATTGGCGCTAGCTGGTGTATGTGTGTGGGTCGAATTTGCATCAGACAGTGCCCGGGCACTCTGCAGTGCACATCGGTTGTGATTTAGCAGTTGGTTTATCTTCCTACCATTCTGTTATGAAACTTGTGCAGATAAGTGCGTTTGTTTTCAATTTTCCGTTCTTTATCTGTAAGATAATAATTTTCAGCATAATTACACAAAAAATTTACCTTCAACAAGAAATAATTTCCTCTTATGTTCAGGCCTGTTTTGAGATTTCTGCCGGCCGGGGTGGCCGAGCGGTTCTAGGTGCTACAGTTTGGAACCGCACGACCACTACGGTCGCAGGTTCAAATCCTGCCTTGGGCATTGATGTGTGTGATGTCCTTAGGTTAGTTAGGTTTAAGTAGCTGTAAGTTATAGGGGACTGATGACCAAAGAAGTTAAGTCCAGTAGTGCTCAGAGCCATTTTTGAGACATTTCTGTAAAAATAAAATTTGTGTGTAATTATGTTGAAAATAATTATTTTATAGATAAATAGTGATAAATCGAAAATAAATGCACTTAGCTGCACAAGTTTCACCACAGAATGGTAGAAAGATAAACCGACAGCTAAATTGCAACTGATGTTCACTGTAGTGCTGAGGCAAATCCAACCCACATAGTGAACAAAACATACTAGGTGGCACTGATAGTCAGAAAATACTAGGTGTGGCATTGGCCATCTGCCATTCCACGAGCTACCACACCTGGTGGGGCAGGGACACAGAATATGTTAACATAAATGTTAACATAAATGTTAACATTGCATCATCGATTACATCTCTGGAGAAGCAACTTTCCTGTAGTTCTTCGTTATTTTATCTCTTTTTCTTTTTCTCTTACTCAGCCTATGTTTTTGTCAATGCCTCTAAACTGCTGTTATTGAGTGTAACCACTGTGAAATGATTTTTTTTTTGTGGTGCTGCCATAACAACAAGAACCATTTTTATGTTATTTAATTTTATGTGGTGTTTTGAGGTTACTTTTGGAAATCGATCTTTGGGAAATTACAGTATTTTTAATAGTATTACTGTTTGTGTACCTTATGGTTGTGTGCCTTATGGTTGTCTATCTTATGTTTGTGTTAGATGGCATGGTCAGTAAGTTTAATACACACAGTGAAATGATATTAAATTTCAGGCAAGAGTATTAAGTCCCCCCAGGCTGAGGAGATCAAGTACACAATTAAAGAAAGAAAGTATGTAGAAGTTATTGAAAGAGCTTACTTGTTTGCAAGTAAGACTTTGCTGCAACTTCTAATGGAAGAAAATGATCTGATGGGCAGGCTACGGTAAGAAACAAAAGATTTTTTTTTCTTTTATTCAAAGTGTGTCCTTTATTATTGGTTTTGAATGTCAAAAAAGTCTTTGAATAGCAATTTTCCTTTATGACCTCTTTTTAAAGAAAAAGGGGTCTTGATTTTGATACATTCTCAGTGGACAAATACTTCAAAAGTTGTGCTTCACATATCTGGTAAGTGGGTGGAAATAAGAGAGATGGAAAATCGGATAGTCTTCAACTCTAGGATAATCACCAAATGTTGATTGTTTCTGGAAAAATGGACTTTGGGAAATTACAATATTTTGAACAGTGTGTCCTTATTTTATATCAGTCCCAATCTTAAAGAGAATTGTTTAATATACAGTGTGGTTATAATTCAACTTTTACTACTTGAGCCAGTGTAGACAGAAAACTTTTTACCGTAAGGGTGCCCAATTGCAGCACCATAGTCTGAACATCATTCCTATAAGGAATGATGTTCAAGCACTGCAGGATTTGTATTGTTAGTAGCGTTTGTGTCATGACATGCCATTAGGCAGTGGTGCTGGACCAGTGACGTGGTGTTGAAACAAACATTAGTGTGCATTGCGGGTGCTGATGGTCAGCATGCGTCTCAACAGGGTGAGCAGGATTTTACTCAGAAAGCTGTTTCAGAAAAAGGACGGCAATAGTGCTGCTGCTGTTAGCAAATATTGATACACTGAAGTTGAAGAACATGGTTCAGGAATTTGAATTAACTGGTGATTTGGAAATTGCTCCTGGGAGGGGCTGATAGCCAGTTGTGCCATGCATTGTTGAAGAAGTTACCGTTGCCTTAGCTGAGAATGCTGGATGCGATGTGTGATCTTCAAGTAGTGCACAAGCTGTATCATGACAGGTGAACATTCCATGCTCCACTGTTAGAAAGGTGCTGCAAATAATTGGGCAGTGGGATCCCTAGTGTGATTGCAATCTGCCGTTATGCGAATAGTTATTACAATGAACCATGTTTGTAACGTGGAATGTTAACATGGTACACAATTAACAAATGTTACCCTCTCATTTGGCATTTAAAATGTGTTTCTTTCAGTGGTTTGTTCATTACTTCTCTTCTGCATATCCTTACAAATTTTCCCACAAAGTGTCATTTTCTACGATCATTTGTTTTCCATGTGGACCCTTTTAAGCAGTGAAAGTTCAGTTATAACAATCCTGCATTGTGACCATGCACCTGTCAACAAACAAAAGTACAGTTCAGTGCTGTTCTGATGACACCAGATTGGTACATGTTAGTAAACAGTCGTCTGACAGGATGCTCTGTGTAGAGACTTTCACAGGCATTGGTGTACAACATCCAGTGTAGGGCACAAGAACCCTTAATGCAGGGGACTGTTTCTTGATGCTTGTTACACAATTCCACATAGTTTCTGATGGAAGTGGCCTCTTGATTTTACTTTCTTAACCAATGTAAGTCAACCCATCAGCTGTTACAATCCACCTTTTTAGCAGAATCGTACGTTTAGCTTTTTAATAGAAAGATGTTACACAAAAGTCTGACACTTATAGTTTAGTTGTTGGGAAACTGATTCAGTTATCTAAAATGTCTCTACAGCTAGCTGGGTGCAGAACTCTTGTCACAGTTACTGATTTCTAGAGTTCCATGTATTCTTTAATTAATGTGATGCTTCAGCATAGCAGTTGTAGTGCCCAGGCCAGAGAAATGTAACGTGAATGCGTGAATGTCAGTGTCGTAAAGAAAAGAAATATCAAGCCTCCTTTCTGTGCTCTCATTTTGCTGGAACACACTTTTTTCTTTCTTTTTTTTTTCCCTCTCGAAAAACCTTTTGTGGTTTCTGTGACAGTGCTTCAGGATATGAGCTACATGATTGTAAACATATCTAAATGATATAAAGGTGGAAGTTAGAAGTATAAACATATGTGATTGTATGTGAAATGTGACAACGCTTCTTCAAGAGCTGAAAGGGCTCTAAATGGAACTTTGCTTTTTCAGGTCAGTTAAGCACTATTTCCTTCTCGATCAGGGGGACTTCATTGCTCAATTCATGGAGGTCTGTGAGCAGGAACTATCAAAAAATATTGATGACATAGTACCTACACGACTGGAATCACTGCTGGAACTTGTCCTGCGGACATCGACAGCTAATGTAGATCCATACAAGGATGATATGCGTACTGAACTGCTACCATATGATCTCATTTCACAGATGTTTAAAATACTCAGCATTGAAACTGATGAAGAGAAAGGTATACAACTTTCTGTATTTATATTTAATAACTCAGAGTTTCAGGAATCAGTTGCAATTTTTGAAATATAACATGTAAATAGTCACACATATATTGTTCTATAATACTTCCAATGATAAATCCTGCAGTGAGGGGATGTGGTTGTAAGACAGTGGACTTGCATTGGAGAGTGGAAAATTCAGATCCTCAACTGGTTCATCCAGATCTAGATTTTCCTTGATTTCTCTTTAACTACTGAAGAGGGGGGTTGGTCCTTTGAGGAAGATGCCTGTACCTATTGTAGTAACTTGCAAACTGCAGCGAAGATTTAATATTCTGAAACTTGCCACCTACACAACAAACCACAGAATAGTTGTTATTGTTGTGGTCTTCAGTTCAAAGACTGACCTTATACAGCTCTCCTTGCTAGTCTATCCTGCCCAAGCCTCATCATCTTGCATTACTGCTGCAACCAACATCTATTTCAACTTGCTTACTGGGGTCATGCCTTGATCTCTCTCCTCTTCCCCCACACTTCTCTCTGTTATCGAATTATTGACTACTTTGTGCTTCAGGATGTGTCATCAGTTTCATCTTTTATTCAAGTTGCGCCAAAATATGCTTTTCTGCACAGTTTTATTAAGTGCCTTTTCATTAACTGTCCAACCTACTAATCTTATCTCAGCATTCTTTTATATGATTACATTTCAAAATCTTCTATTCTCTTATTGTCTGTTCTCTTTATTGTCCACATTTCATATCTATACGAACATGTGCTCCAGTCAAATACCGTCAGGAAAGACTTTGTAACCCATTTTTATTCATTGTCAAAAAATTTCTATCTTTCAGAAATAATTTTCTCGCTATTGCACTTGAATTTTATGAACTTTCTACTGTGGCCACTGTATTATTTTGCTGCCTGAACAGCAATATTCATCTACTGCATTTAGTGTGTAATATCTTAATCTAATTCTGTCAGCATTACCTGACTTAACTTTACTACATTCCATTATCCTTGTTTTACTTCTGTTGTTGTTGTTCTTATAATGTCTTCTCGAGACACTGTGCTCTTGATATTCATACAATAGCTTCTCTTTTCTCCAAACAACTCTTTCTTTCCCTGTAGGCAGCATCTTTCTTTCCCCTAATTACACATACCTCTACAGCTTTGCATATTTCCTCTGGCTATTCCTTTTTATCTTTTTACATTTTGTGCCACACTCATTTTTTAGATGTCTGTACACTGAGGTGACAAAAGTCATGTATAGCAATATGCAATATGCACATATACAGATGGTCACATACACGAAATATGATGCCATGGTCGACAGTGTTCACTTAACGATAGAGAGCAGCAGCATTTGCATATAGTTGTCAGCATTAAAAGCCAATCAAAACTGTGTGAAATAAAACATGACCTGGTCAGATGAGTCCGATTTCAGTTGCTGATGGTGGGGTTAAAGTGTATCGCAGACCCCTCAAAGCCATGGATCCAAGTTGTCAACAAGGCACTGTACAAGTTGATGGTGACTCCATAATGGTGTGAGCTGTGCTTATATGGAATGGAGTGGGTCTTCTGGACGTGTAGCTACTTAGAGAGCATTTGCAGCCATTCATCGACATTATGTTCCCAAACAACGATGCAATTTTGATGATGGCAGTGAACCATGTCACTGGGCCATGATTGTTCACAATTTGTTTGATGAACATTCTGGACAATTTGAATGAGTGATTTGACCACACAGAGCAACCGATATGAATCCCATTGGACATTCATGGGACATAATTGAGAGGTCAGTTCGTGCACAATACCATGCTCTGCCAATACTTTTGTATTATGGATGCCTACAAAGGAAGCAAGGCTCAATATTTCTGCAATGACCTGTTGAGTCCATGCCACATTGAGTTTGCTGCACTATGCCAGGCAAAAGGAGGTCCAACACAATATTAAGAGATGTCCTATGTCTTCAGTCACCTCAGTGTATTCTCTTTTGTCTACTTCATTTGCTGTTTGTTTGTGTTTTCTTCTTTCTAAGGATCTTTACTGGGCCTTATATTTATATCTATTTGATCCTCTGCTGCCATTACAGTTTCATCTCCAAAGCTACCCATTCATGTTATATTTTTTCCATTGTTTCTGTCAATTGTTGCCTAATGCTCCTTTTGAATGTATTAATGACTGGTAGTTCTCACAATTTATGTAGGTCCCACCACCTCTATTTTTTCCACTTCTCTGCTGTGTCTACAATTTTAATCTGCAATTAATTAAAGCGAATGCTGCTCGGAGATCACATCTGTCACCAGAAATATTTTCAATTTGTAATGTGGTTTCTAAATCTGTCATACAGTCATATGGTCTATAAGAAATGTTCCTGTGTCACGGTCCCATTCACGTATACAGTGTGGTTGTAATTAAAATGCAACTGAATCCCCTTGGGAAAGATAATAGCCGTATCATTCTCGTACTTTAAGCCATCAGCAGTATCAACATATGAGGCCATGCTGGTTAACATTACGAGGTCAGATCATCTACATCGGCGTCGTCGTCGTCGTCGTCGGCGTCGGCGTCGTCGTCGTCGTCGTCGTCGGCGGCGGCGGCGGCGGCGGCAGCAGCATCAACAACATACATACTCCGCAAGCCACCGCACGGTGCCTGGCAGGGGGTACATTATTCCACTATTGGTCATTTCCTTTCCTTCATATGAACCCTAATTTGTCATATATTTTCTTCGTGGTCATTACACAAAATGTATGTTGGCAGCAGTAGAATTGCTCTGCGATCAGCTTCAGATGTCAGGTGGCCCTTCAACTACTGAAGGAACTGTATGTTAGTCTGGCCTCTCTGCATATACTCCTCTGATACGGTTGCACATACATTATAGCTGTGTATCACTGAGGCATGGCAGTCACCCCACTGTGGCAAGATCCATGATGATTTTTGCCATGATTTGTGTGTGTGTGTGTGTGGGGGGGGGGGGGGGGATGGGGGGTAATAGAAAGTGATGTAAAATTAGTTCAGGTCATAAATCATCTGTATAATACAATGTAAAATCCAGGATTGAATAATGACAATATTATTAAAAGGATAGATTGCTACTCTGTATAATACATTTAAAAAATCACATTGGACTCATAACCTATACAGATATTGATATTCTAAATAATTAATGCTGTGAACACAATTTATTTTTATTTTGTTTCAGAATACCGAGTTGCACTGCATAATGTACATCTGTCTGGAATTGAAGCATTCTCATTTGGTTATGATGTAAAGTGGCCTGTGTCACTGGTACTCAATAGGAAGGCTATAGCTTGTTACCAGATGCTGTTTCGCCACCTTTTCTATTGTAAACACATTGAGAAATTGCTTTGCAGGTTTGTTACATCATTCTCTATGGTTGTCTTTCAACTTTTAAGTAAATTAGGACATTATGTTTTAACAGCAAATGCTGCAAAATGGTACATTCCCTATATCTCTGACAAGAAGCAAAGAGTGTCATTAGGAAAGAGACTTGAATTAAAGAACCAGGCATCATCCAACTAGGAACTAATGACGTAGTGACCCACAAGGTTCCATCATAGGGCCCTTGCTTTCTCTTGTGTATATCAATGATCTTTGCACAGTAACATTATGGGTGCCAAGTTTGGTTTGTTTGCAGATGGTACAAACATTGCAGTAAATAGTAAATCAATTATAGTCTTAGAAAGATTGCTTAATGAAATTTTATGGACATTAATAAATGGTTCCTAGCCAATTCTTTGTCACTAAATTTTGAAGTAAATAAAAGCGCACGTGTGCACCCATGCACATCTTTAAAGAAAGGTTTGCATGGTTTTCTGCTGCTCAATTGTTTCATTATTCTAATAATTCCCTGTTGTTTTCTGAAAACGGTTATGGCCTGGTATACATTTCCCCAGAAAATGATACCGTACTTCAGTATTGAATGTACACAAGCAAAGTATACAGCCCTAACCGTTCCTGCACTAGTATTGTTGCAAAGAATTCTTACTACATAGTTTGTTTTTGCTAGTTTTGAGTTTAGGGATGTGATATGAGCGCTCCATTTAAGATTTTCCTGGTTATGTATCCCAAGAAATTTACTTTCATTGACAGGACTAATGATTTGGTTATCTATACGTGTTGTGCAGCATTTTTATTTTGATCTGTGTGGAAATTTATGAGTACTGTTTTTTGGGGATTAACTATTAGCCTGTTTCTCGTAAACCATTCAGACACTTCTTTTGTAATATATTTTGCAGAGGCAGTGAGATTGTCTTCTTTATTTCCTTCAATCAATAGACTGGTGTCATCTGCAAACAGTACAGGTTCAGAACCCCTAACGTGTAACGGGAAACCATTAAGGTATACCAAAAAAAGAAGGGGGACGTAAAATAGAGCCCTGTGGGACACCATGACTTAGTCCACATGGTACTGAATGGTGTACCTGGAATTCATTTACTTACGTGTACTTAATTTCAATTACCTGAGAACGATATTCCAAATATGCTTTAATCCACTGATTTGGCACACCGCTTACACCATACCGTTCAAGCTTCCTCAGGAGCACAGTATGATCAATCACATCAAAAGCTTTTGTTAGGTCCAACAATAAACCTGAGATAATTCTGTGGTTGTCCACTACATTTAAGGCATGGTTTGTCATGTAGAAAGTGGCTGTTTCAGTTGATTGCTGTGATCTGAAGCCATGTTGACATCCAGAAATAATATTATTATTGTCAAAGAATGTAGAAAGTTGTGAAAGGAACACTTTTTCAATGACTTTTGAAAAACCTGACAGTAGATACACAGGCCCATAGTTATCCATACATTGCTGATCACCTTTTTTATGTAGGGGTTCTACTTGTGCCATTTTCAGTTGCTGTGGGAAGACACCACATGATAAAGAGGAATTGCTTATGTCTAATAAAGGAGATAGTATTTGTCTTGCCGTTATTTTTGTAATCTAATCTGGAATATCATCAATACTAGTTGAATAATTACTCTTCAGTGAATTAATGGTAATTAGGAGCTCTGTTGGGCCTATTGGACTGAGAAACATGGATAAATTATTTATTTCAATAGACTAAAGTCCATGTCATATATAGGTGGATTAGCAAATTTTTCCTTCACTAATTTTGCAGCAACAATTGCATAATAAGAATTGAAGCTGTTTGCAACTGCCCTAGAGTCAGTGACATTCTTGCCATCTTGTGATATTACAATATTTTTGTGAGTTGTCTTCTTCCGCATAAGATCCTGCACAGCTTTCCACATGGATTTAGTTTTATTGGGTGACTTCATAATATATTTGTCATTTTCCTTAATTTTTGTCTCCTTTATGACACATTTCATAACTACCTAGCTTGTATTTTTTGAAATAACTAAGAAATTTTGGACTGCTGTCAGTTTTTGACTGCAGAAAAAGTTCCTGCTTACTTTTACAAGATACTCTAATGGCTGATGTCATCCAGTTTTTGAATCAATCTGTGCTTCTAGGAATCACTTTCCTTTGTGGAAAAGCTATGTCAAAGTTATGCTTGATGTTCAAAAAATTCTCCATCTTTTAATTGGTAATAGAGGTATCATATACTTCCCACCAAGATTGATTGCTGATTAGGTACTGGAAGTATTCAATATTTTCTGACCATAAATTCTTTTATGGATAATATTTTGTACACTGGTTGAAATGTGATTTACAGGTATGGTTACTAATTATGAAAGGCGGTCACTATAGCTGGTATCAAAGTTTTCTGATGTACACTTGTCCATGTTTACACATACCTGATCAAGGAGAGTGACACTTGTTTTTGTTACATGTGTTGGAGAGCTAACAGTCAGACAAAGATTGTAGGCTTTTATAATATTTAAGAACTTTTCCCTGGGAAGGCTATGGCTCAGAAAGTCAATATTAAAATCTCCACACAATACCACTGTTTTCCTAGTTGTCTTGAGTATGCCTAAAGCAAGATCCAGCTTTTTGAAAAAAAGAAAAAAAAAAACACTTATGTTGCTAATAGGAGGTCTATACACACATAAAAGAATAGTTTTTTCAGACATTACCTTAACAGCTGAGATTTCAAAGGCTTTTTCACGCCCTAGTTTGCACACAGAGGCTATACTCTTATAATTTACATTTTCTTTTACATATATACAAGTTCCCCCATGTTTTGATTCCTTACAACAAAGCAGTTTGCAATCTTAAAATGCAATATTTTTAAGTATTGAAAATACTCATTTTGTAACCAACACTCACAAAAACGTAAAACTGAAACGTCTTTCCATTCACTATTCAGGAATATATTTATTTCATCAACTTTATTTGTTAATGACAGTACATTCTGGTGTACAATCTTGCGTCTATTTGCAATTTAATTCTGCATCACATTTTTTTGTGATACAGTCTATGTCCCTAAAAAATGGCTTTCGCCTTTATTATAAGCCATCACATCTTTCTTTATGACCCATTTGTCCAAAGTACTTTGGACTGCTTCTATTCTATACCTGCTGCGAATCAAATTTGCTAAACGACAGATTTCTTCAACCAAAAAATTGTTTCCCACTGTGATTTAAATGAAGGTGACGGCTGGTATGCATGGATCAGTCTAATGTGCTTACATTTATGAAGTCCACATACAGAAATTTTTTGCGTACTTCATTTATGTCTTTGTTTACTCTTCCTATTAATTTATTTACTCACAACCAAAGAGGTAGGTCGTATCTGTGAGGTTGATTTACAACAGCTCCATTTGTGTTGCCTAATTTGGGTAGCACACTTTCAAGAACAGTCATGAGTTCACTACTTTTATCTCTGGCAATATCGTTTGCACCTGCACAAATTATGACACAGTCTTTTGAGTCAAGATTTTCACGTGATTTCAGTACTGTTTTTGTCACTTCTGCAATGCCTGCTCCTGGTTTGACAAAGGCATGGACATTTGCATTAGTTTGTGTATCTGCCACCTCTTCTGCTAGCTGACATCCATGATTATTGGCAAAAATTAGGACTTTTTGTTCTTTTTTGCACACTTGAGGCCAGTCAACTGATTTTTTAGTCACATTTCTTTGTTTACGATGCGACACGTGTGAAAAATTCACATAGCACAGCTGTTGTTGTTTGTAATTATTATCTGGAAACGTATGTTTCTGACTGACATTGTTGGTAGAATCATGTTTGTCATTATAGCTATTTGATGCTTGCACTTTTGTGTTTCCAAGTTTTGGTGCTGGTTTACCCAGTTGTTCTTCCTTTGTTTATATCATTGGTAGCCAATATTTCTTTAACGTTGAGTCGATGTTCCGTTACTTAAGTTTTTACTACCAAGATGTTGCAGCTGTTTCGCCATTAAGAGTACAGTCCATTTAAGTTCACTGAATTTACTGTTTTTTGTAATTAAAATGAGGATGTCATCGTAATGTTTACATATGGATGTCCCTGAATGTACATTTGCCACGATTTCTTCACTACATTTTGATCTTGTAATGATTTTGTTGGCATTTTTTGTTTTAACTTTGCAGCGGTAATGTTTTCCAGGTTGAACCGTGATACCTTTTTTGCACTGAATACATAAAGACTCCTTCTTCTTCTTCCCCCCCCCCCTCTTGGAACTTGATTTTTTGTGCACCTTTTTTCTCTGCCATATTTATTCCTTAATGAAATTTGCAATTAAAAATATATCTCTTTTTCAAACCAACAGCTCAGTTCATGGATCAATTGTATAAATAAGAATAATCCTTACAAAGATTTAAAGTCAGTTACTTTGGTCCACAAAATATGTCCTTTATTCAGGAACACACATTTTCAATAATTTATCAGCAACCAAAAAAAGTTTAACTTCCAATAAAGTTCAATTTTAAAGAAGCCTGAAGTATTTGTTGGTGGCCAACTCCTTCTGCTCCACTGATAAATTTCTTAGTACAAGCGACTGATGCAAGTGTGTGTTACTAATATAATAAAATAATGTGAATATTAGTACAATCTGACCAGTGCAGTAATGCAGTAATTTTAAATAAATGTTGTAAAATGATTATTCTATCCAGTGTTCATTACCTCAGAAATGAAAATATGTTAAATTTTTTTTTTTAACTCGTTCCTTATGCATGGCAGTCATTCCACTTGGGATCCGTGGAACGTACATTAGCACGTTTGTTTTTCATTGCAGTTATTTACTGTGCATTCTTGTTCTTCTGACATGGTCTACATCATGGAGAATCTCCTCTCTGTGCATCAATTGGAACCAAAAGTACCTCTAATTTAATGTAATCTGTACACATGTGATATGGCAGTTGCAGATCATGCCTGTGTATGTTATGCATGTAGCTACCTCATGGGACTTGAAGGAGCAGTAGTTGAAATTGCAGTGAGAAGTGTTCTAGCCTATCACCAATGTTACTGAATCTCTATATTGAACAAATGGTTACTGAAACTAGGGAAAATTTGGAAATGCAACCAAAGTTTTGGAAAAACAATTAAACAGAATTTATAGTGTCTTGAAAAGAAGTAATAAGATGCACGTAAGTAAAATAAGGGTCAATGAGCATAGGTATGTAAATCGTGTGATGGTAAGGAAATTCAATTAAGTAAAGGAACTAAAATTACAAGACGAGTATTGCTGTTTGGGCAACTAAAGTGGATATAAAATCCAAATTGGCAAGAGCAAGAAAAGCTTTTCTGAAACACACTGGGGAAACTTGTATGATCTTCAAGTGATGAATTAGATATTTTACTGTAAGTGCCTTGTCATTTTATTATAAAATATTTATTTGTACCATTTTAAATCAAAAAATCAATATGTGAAAATGGAAAGTCAAATAATATTCCAGGACACCCACTGAGGAACCTTGTTAAAAAGGAGAAATACATTTGGGTGCTGCATGCATAAAGATGTCTTCTACAATTTTACATAAATATGTTAACATCTAATATAAAATTCAGAGTAAGGAAGTCTTTTTCTGGAAGTACTTATGTGAAGTTTAGCTGTATATGGAAGGGAAACATGGACGATAAGTGGTAAACATAAAAAGAGAACTGAAACATTTGAAGTGTGGTTCTGATAATGAATACTGAAGATTAGATGTGTACAAACGATCACTGATGAAGAACTACTGAGTTGATTTGTGGAGAAGAGAAATTTTTAGTACAACTTGACTAAAATAAGGGATTGGTTTATAGGACACTTCCTGAGGCATCAAAGAATATTTAATTTTGTAATGGAGGGAATGGGAGGGGGATAAAAATGGTTAAGGAGGCAGCTTTAATACAATAAGTAGATCCAGCAATATTATGAACAGTATAGATTGCTACTCACTGTAAAGATGACATGTTGAGTTGCTGATAAACACAACGAAAAGACTGTTACACATTGAGGTTTTGGCCAAAGCCTTCTTCACATGACCACTATCTCCAGCCACTCTGGCCTGACTGCAACTGCATTGAATGGAAGCAGCAATTTTAACAATGTGTATTCATGATGACAATAAACAGAACAACAATCAGTATTCCAGTAATGAATAAGTGGTGCTGTTGCATGGTGATAGCAGTCAGAGTCAGCCAGGGCGGCACTCGAGTCACTGCTGGAGTACTGGATATTATTTATGTTTTGCTCTCCCTTTTAATACATTTTGGTAAGATTAATATTGTAATAGATTAATTTTGGGTTGCTCTGTTGAATATGCATGTAAAAGTTCATTTAAAAAGTGTGTAACAGGAAACAGACTGATGTTTTCTGTTAACAGTAGGTATTCCATGACACATGCAGTGAGCAGTTTTTGTTTGGACCGACTCCACATACATGTTGCAAAAACAAAATTGCAAATGTCTGACGAAACGCCAGAGAAAAAGGGCATGACAACCTTTAGGAGAAACATCTTGTATATAGTGTATTCATAATGTATTTAACACATCACTATTACAAGGCACATTTCCAGACAGTCTGAAATATACTAATTTCAAACTCTTCCCTAAGAAAGGGTGTTAGAAAGATATTAATACTAATCAACTGCTCTAATTGGCTCCTCTTCGAAGGTATTGGAAGACTGTGTGTGCAAGAACCATAACAAATCTGTCAAAATAAGATCGTAAGTCAGTCGGTGTGAATTTCAAAGCATTGTCTCTACAGAACATGCCATTTTTCAATTCACAGGTCATATTAAATAAAATTTAAATGACAAAATGTCGCCAGCTGGTACTATCTGTAAGTTGTCAAAAGTATTTGATTAGGCAGCTTACATATTCCCCAAGAAGAGCTTAAATATTATGTCATTAGAAGTCTTGGTGGTAACTGGTTGTCAGCCTATTTAACTATAAGGATGCAGAATGCAGCAGTAAGAAACACAGGTAGTTCATTGTGAAACAGCAACTTCACAAAGGGGAGTAATCACTCCAGGTGTATTGGGTCTGCTCTTGTTCTTACAGTATATAAATGATCTGCCGTCTTATATTCAGCATGCAGAAACAGTCATCTTTGCTGACTATGCAGATATTAAAATCAATCCCAGTGGAATAACTTTCACACTTGAAAATGTAAATAATATTTTCCTGAAAATTAGGAACTAGTTCCCTGCAAATATACACATCAAAAAAACTATTGCATTACCTCGGTTCCGAGAGTTCCGGAACCTGTATAGAAAATTGGAAAAGAGATCAACATAAACATCAGTTCTGCCCTTTATATTGTTCATGAAAACCATACATTTCATGTAATACCACCATACAGTGAGACCTTCAGAGGTGGTGGTCCAGACTGCTGTACACACTGGTATCTCTAATACCCAGTAGCACGTCCTCTTGCATTGATGCATGCCTGTATTCATCATGGCATACTATTCACAAGTTCATCAAGGCACTGTTGGTCCAGATTGCCCTACTTCTCAATGGCGATTCAGTGTAGATCCCCTTGGTGGGTCACATTATCCATAAACATCCCTTTCCAATCCATCCCATGCATATTCGATAGGATTCATGTACGGAGAGCATGCTGGCCACTCTAATCGAGCGATGTCATTATCCGGAAGGAAGGCATTCACAAGATGTGCATGATGGGGACATGTATTGTCGTCCATGAAGACAAATTCCTCGCCAATATACTGCCGATACTTGTCTGAGCCATAATCTATAGGTAGTGGTCATCCACTGCAGTAGTAGCCCTTGACCAGCCTGAGGGTGGCATGTCATTGACAATTCCTGTCTCTCTGTATCTCCTCCATGTCCGAACAACATCGCTTTGGTTCATTCCTAGATGCCTGGACACTTCCCTTGTTGAGAGTCCTTCCTAGCACAAAGTAACAATGCGGACGTGATCGAACCATGGTATTAACCGTATAGACATGGTTGAACTACAGACAACGTGAGCCGTGTACCCTCTTCCTGATAGAATGAGTGGAACTGATCAGCTGTCGGACCCCCTCCATCTAATAGGCACCACTCATGCATGGTTGTTTACATCTTTGGGTGGGTTTAGTGACATCTCTGAACAGTGAAAGGGACTATGTCTGGGATAGAATATCTACAGTCAGCATCTGTTTTCTGGAGTCCTGGGAACCAGGATGATGTAAAACTTTTTTGATATATATGTATACACACAAAATTCAAGCTTTCGCAACCAACGGTTGCTTCATCAGGAAAGAGGGAAGGAGAGGGAAAGACGAAAGGATGTGGGTTTTAAGAGAGAGGGTAAGGAGTCATTCCAATCCCGGGAGCGGAAAGACTTACCTTAGGGGGGAAAAAGGACAGGTATACACTCGCACACACACCCATATCCAACCACACATACACAGACACAAGCAGACATTTGTAAAGGCAAAGAGATTCGGCAGAGATGTCTGTCGAGGCAGAAGTACAGAGGCAAAGATGTTGTTGAAAGACAGGTGAGGTATGAGCGGCGGCAACTTGAAAATAGCGGAGGTTGAGGCCTGGCGGATAACGAGAAGAGAGGATATACTGAAGGGCAAGTTCCCATCTCCGGAGTTCTGACAGGTTGGTGTTAGTGGGAAGCTTCAAGGAATCCTCAGAACCTTAGGCCCCCTACAAAACCTTTCACCTGACTCCATCAACATCCTGACCCCACCGACACCCCGCAGCCCTACCTTCTACCTTCTTCCTAAAATTCACAAACCCAATCATCCCGGCCGCCCCATTGTAGCTGGTTACCAAGCCCCCACAGAACGTATCTCTGCATACGTAGATCAACACCTACAACCCATTACATGCAGTCTTCCATCCTTCATCAAAGACACCAACCACTTTCTCGAAAGCCTGGAATCCTTATCCAATCTGTTACCCCCGGAAACCATCCTTGTAACCATTGATGCCACTTCCTTATACACAAATATTCTGCACGTCCAGGGCCTCGCTGCGATGGAGCACTTCCTTTCAAGCCTATCACCTGCCACCCTACCTAAAACCTCTTTCCTCATTACCTTAGCCAGCTTCATCCTGACCCACGACTTCTTCACTTTCGAAGGCCAGACATACCAACAATTAAAGGGAATAGCCATGGGTACCAGGATGGCTCCTTCGTATGCCAACCTATTATTGGTCGCTTAGAGGAAGCCTTCTTGGTTACCCAGGCCTGCCAACCCAAAGTTTGGTACAGATTTATTGATGACATCTTCATGATCTGGACTCACAGTGAAGAAGAACTCCAGAATTTCCTCTCCAACCTCAACTCCTTTGGTTCCATCAGATTCACCTGGTCCTACTCCAAATCCCATGCCACTTTCCTTGACGTTGACCTCCATCTGTCCAATGGCCAGCTTCATACGTCCGTCCACATGAAACCCACCAACAAGCAACAGTACCTCCATTATGACATCTGCCACCCATTCCACATCAAACGGTCCCTTTCCTACAGCCTAGGTCTTTGTGGCTAACGAATTTGCTCCAGTCCGGAATCCCTGAACCATTACACCAACAACCTGACAACAGCTTTCGCATCCTGCAACTACCCTCCCGACCTGGTACAGAAGCAAGTAACCAGAGCCACTTCCTCATCCCCTCAAACCCGGAACCTCCCACAGAAGAACCACAAAAGTGCCCCACTTGTAACAGGATACTTTCCGGGACTGGATCAGGCTCTGAATGTGGCTCTCCAGCAGGGATACGACTTCCTCAAATCCTGAAATGAGATCCATCCTTCATGAAATCCTCCCCACTCCACCAAGAGTGTCTCCGCCGTCCACCTAACCTTAGTAACCTCTTAGTTCATCCCTATGAAATCCCCAAACCACCTTCCCTACCCTCTGGCTCCTATCCTTGTAACCGCCCCCAGTGTAAAACCTGTCCCATGCACCCTCCCACCACCACCTACTCAAGTCCTGTAACCCGGAAGGTGTACACGATCAAAGGCAGAGCCACGTGTGAAAGCACCCACATGATTTACCAACTGACCTGCCTACACTGTGAAGCTTTCTATGTGGGAATGACCAGCAACAAACTGTCCATTCGCGTGAATGGACACAGGCAGACAGTGTTTGTTGGTAATGAGGATCACCCTGTGGCTAAACATGCCTTGGTGCACGGCCAGCACATCTTGGCACAGTGTTACACCGTCCGGGTTATCTGGATACTTCCCACCAACACCAACCTATCCGAACTCCGGAGATGGGAACTTGCCCTTCAGTATATCCTCTCTTCTCGTTTCCCGCCAGGCCTCAACATCTGCTAATTTCAAGTTGCTGCCGTTCATATCTCACCTGTCATTCAACAACATCTTTGCCTCTGTACTTCTGCCTCGACTGACATCTTTGCCGAATCTCTTTGCCTTTACAAATGTCTGCTTGTGTCTGTGTATATGTGGTTGGATATTGGTGTGTGTGCGAGTGTATACCTGTCCTTTTTTCCCCCTAAGGTAAGTCTTTCCGCTCCCGGGATTGGAATGACTCCTTACGCTCTCCCTTAAAACCCACATCCTTTCGTCTTTCCCTCTCCTTCCCTCTTTCCTGATGAGGCAACAGCTTGTTGCGAAAGCTTGAATTTTGTGTGTATGTTTGTGTTTGTTTGTGTGTCTGTCGACGTGCCAGCGCTTTTGTTTGGTAAGTCACATCATCTTTGTTTTTAGATATATTTTTTCCCAGGTGGAATGTTTCCTTCTATATATATGTGTGTGTGTGGGTGGGTGGTGGGGGGGGGGGGGGGGGTGGGCATGCACAAGTGCAATACTTGCAATTCAGTAGTGCACAAGGCCTGCCCACACCATTAGAAATAATGCGTGAGAGTAAATCAATAAATGAAACAGACTATTCTAAATTCAAATGTGTTTGTATTGATAAGAACCTGAAATGGCAATCGCATATTACTGATTTTCTTAAACATCTTTGTTCTGCAGCATTTGCAATGTGGATGATATTTAATTTTGTAAGCAAAACTGTTAAAAAGTTGTGTTTTTGTATTTTCATTCACCAATGTATTACATCATTTCCTTGGGTAATTCGTTATTGAGGAAATAAGTATTTTCTATACAGAAATGTCTAATAATGATAATGTGTTATGTCCCCTCTAGAAACTCGACCAACTTTAAACAGTTGAACATAACAACCACCTACCAGTACATTTGCTTCTTTATGAAGTTGATTGTCAAGAATCAGTTACAGTTTGAAAATGTAGGCCACTTACCCAGTGATGTAGAGAATTTAACAGATAATAAATTTAACTCTAAACATAAATGGAAATCATATCTGCCTGATCATATCTTCTAATCCGTAGTGGAATTTTTGAATGTATAAGTATGGTGTGTGTGTGTGTGTGTGTGTGTGTGTGTGTTGTGTGTGTGTGTGTGTGTGTGTGTGTGTGTGTGAGAGAGAGAGAGAGAGAGAGAGAGAGAGAGAGAGAGAGAGAGAGTGTGTGAGAGAGATAATGAATGTTACTAGATGGAAGGGAAAAGAAAAGGGGGGGGGGGAGGAGTTGCAGAAAACAGTCACATAAGTGATCAGCTGGTTGCCATATTTTTCTCTGAGAAACTCTACCATAATTGTACAAATTAATTTATTACACATCATAGTTAGAGAGATCATGTTTATGACCCATGGAACATGTAAATAATGGACTGTTCTCTTGAAACTGTGCCAGCAGCCATATCTTGAATATATTACATTATTTTGTAAGTGTCTTTTAATTGTGCCTGTCTACAACTTAGCGTGTTATCTTATGGTAAATAGCAATCTATCTTTTCCTGCATTGTCAATATATCACACACATATTCATGCCAGGAGGGTTTGCAGTTAGCAGATATTATATCATTTATATCAGAAGCAACAATTTTGTTAATAGGCCACTGTCAATTTGACCCAAGACTAAAAAGTAGATGCAGATCTGGCTCTTTCCCAATGATGCGTGTTAGATAAAAGTGTATAATGCAAGGCATCAGAGTAAATGAATGCTCCGCATTCTCTCCACTGCAAGATGTCAATGTTTTTACCTTCCTAAACCAATGATAATAACTCACGAGGTGTGCTGAAATTGGGTTTGTGCGGGTGCTTATGCCTACAATAATACTGCTCACAGGATAACCAGAACACAAGCATGTGTTGAAGATAATTGGTTCTAGACACATCTGAATATATCTGGCAGCTCTGATCTGATTTCCTTGAATTTTTGGCTTGTCACATAAGTGAAAGAAACCATTTATTACCAATGTTGATGTGTGCAAGCCAGAGGAAGGAGAGGCCCATGAAGATGATTTAAACTAAATTAATCTTATGGAAAGAGTCATGTGATGTACTATGTCTTTTTGAATTCAGTGTGCTTACATATATTTTTAAGTCATCAGGCATTGGGCCTGGTTTTTATTATTTTCTCATTCATTGTCGCACTCATAATAACCAGTAATGCCATGGATTGAAAAAGATGCTGTTGTAAGTCTGTAAACTATAAGTCTATTAGATAATAATATGTTTCAAAATTCACTACTGTTGCACAACATTCATAAAGCTGTTCAACACAATATTCACTAAACTGTAGGACCTAAGAGTTATTACACATTTTTCTATACATAAGATTTGATTAACAATCACTTCTAAATATTGAATGTCATGATACCTGTGTAGAGATAAATGAACAATGCAGTTAATTTAAATTTCATCACAGTGAATTTAGCACTTCTGTTTCAGGGTTTGGAAGAAAAACAAAATGGCTAAGCTGTTTTCCAATAAAGCCCTGATTATGTACACTCCAGCATTTGCCCTTCGAATGAGAATGCTTGATTATGTACAGAATCTTGAGTACTACATGATGGTTGAAGTAATTGAACCAAATTGGGTTAACTTTCTCTCAAACATCAACAAGGTATTGAATATCAGTTTTTACAATTAATTAAGTATTTTATTGAGACAGTAATTTTATGGAACACTTCTGGAACGAGTCTGGCCGTGCTGTTGTGTTTTAAAATGGTATACTATTTTGTCTAAACATTCCAGTAACAATGGCTGGCCCTCTACATAAGAAATTAAATATTTCTGAATGAAAACTGTCACTTAGTATATGAATTTTAATCTTTGTTACCTATTAAAATTATGTAGTTTACAGCTTTCCAAACCTGAGAAAGTCAAACCTTACATTGAAATTCATGCTTTTAAAAAAATAATGCTATGAATAAGAGAACTGTCAGCATATTAAAGATGTCTTTGTTCAAATCATAATCCAGAGCTAAATATCAACAGTGACAGAGATTAAACTTGTTGCTTTTTAGTTCACACCTAAACAAGCAAGCAGTTGGTAACTTTACTGTGCTAAGGTGTAATGAATGAAATTTAAAACAAATTTGATTTGAAAGTGTATAGTTTACTAGTTTTGTAATATCTATTAGCAATGTTAACTTTTCATCACTTTAGATGAAACTGTTTACACAGGCTCTTCATTATGGTCTTCACTGAGGGAGTGTTGCAAACACTTCACATTATAAAACCAATTTAATTGAGTTATCCATGACTAATCATGCATGTTAATCTTGTACTGCTCTCAGTTTTAATTACCTTCCAGAGAGGGACAACTATACTGGAAAATCCCTTTGAAACAGCAGTTCAAGTACAATTATGTGGCTCTATTATCAACATTCTTAATTGTGTGGATTATGGCATCTCTTTATGCAGTTTGCCATTTGATCTCTTGATATTCATGCAGCTATGTCTCTGTCCTCCAAAGCTTTCTTTAATGTTCCTATAAACAGTATTTAGCTCTTGAACTGGTGTTTATTTGGTAATAAATATGCAACCAGTCGCTTTTTTATGATTTTTCAATAGCTCGAAAACATGTTGATGGTTGAATAAATCGTAAAAAAGCGACTGGTTGCATATTTATTACCAAATAAACAGCAGTTTAAATCACAGTCACAGTTTGTCATCCACAATGGATATACTGAAAGTATTTAGCTTTTCCCTAGTTGTGTATGGATTTACAGCTTTGCATTTCTCCTTTAGCCATTTCCAGTGTACCACTTTGCTTCTGTTGATCTCTTTTTTTAATCATCTGTATTCTCTTATGACTACTTAATTCGCCATCTTTTTTATATTCTCTCTTTTCATCAGTTAAATTAGATATTTCATGTGTTGTCCAATAATTTCTATTGGGACTTAACTTTTTGCCTATTTGATCCTCTGCCATGTCCATTGCTCCATCTCTCGAAGCTACCCTTTCTTCTTCTATTATATTTCTTTCCCCTGGTTTTGAATGTTAGCAGTGATTCAGTTGTGCTCTGTCAAAATTCTACCAAGCAGCTTCCTCTTTCATTTATTCCCCCAGTCTGTGATCTGCTGTTTTTCCTTCTCTTCTCTACTGCTGAATCCTAGTTATGCCTAAATTTCCATCTCACTTTACCACCTGAATAAATTTTTTTATTTCATCGTACATTCGTGCAATCTCTATATGTGCATATACTCTGGAATTCACACTTATGTGCTTGGCAGAAGACTCATAAAACCACCTTTATACTATTTATCGACAATTTGACTCTCAACTAATTTGTGGTAAAAATGGTCATCTAAATATCTGTGGGGGATCAGTTTCTCATACTTTATTGCCATGGTCATTTCTCCCTCTGTAGGGTGGGAGTCAACAAAGTGCCTCCGAATTTTTTTTTTTTTTGTGAAAGCTCTTGAAGCTTTTTAAATAAAACAGATGTTAGTAATGTTCTACAGTCTTATTCTCCATGCCAACGTATTATTTCTCAATATAGCCAACCTGGCGATGAACACATTTCTCCTAATGAGAGACCAGTTTGTTGACACCATCACTGTAGGACATTTGACTTTGTTGTCTGAGCCACAACCCACCTATGCTTGCACCACTTTATCACTGCCAAAGTGAGGACCTTGAATATGTTTTTTAAGTTTTGGAAACAGATAAAAATCAGATAGGATCAAGATGGTGCTATACGGTGGATGATTGATGACAGTGAACCCAAGGCATCAGATTGTTGGAGATGTTGCAGCACTCATGTATGGCCTGGCATTGTCATGCCAAAGGAGATAGTGCTCCATATATGGATTAACTCCTCAGATTCAAATCTCAGTTACAGCATTCTGTTTCTCACACACAGACATTGTTATGTTATACACCACCATATGTTACTTGCTACAATTCCAAGCCATCTAGTGATAGATAGCTGCAAATATGTAAACACGAAGAACAAAGATGTAGAAAGTTAATAATGTCTGTTTTATTCAAAAAGAGTTCGTGCTTTCAGTTTTGTGAGGGTCTCACAGTACACCAAAATAGTTACATTAGACACTGCCATCTTACACACTACACTTTGGAGGCCTCTACCACAGAAGGTTTTAACTTGCGTCAGCAAAGTGGGAAAGTTGACTGAGTGATGTGCATGACATCTAATAACTCATCCAATCTTGAGAACGGAATAAAAAATTCAGAGGCATTACTTTTCAGCATGCCCTCATATTTTTACATTTGGGGAAGAAAGTTGGTGATGAAAATTTCATGAAAAGATTTCTCCATGTTGAAAAGCACCTATGTTTTAATTATTGCCGCCCCAACTTATGTATCATATCTGTAGCACTCTCTCTCATATTTCACAATAGTACAAAACGAGCTGCTCTCCTCGGAACTTTTTTGATGCTCTCTATCAGTCCTTTCCGATAATTGTCTCCTGTACAATACAGCAGTACTCCAGAAGAGGATGGACAGGTGTAGTGTAGGCAGTTTCTTTAGTAGATTTATTGCATCTTCTAAATGTTCTCCCAGTAAAACACAGTATTTGGTATGCTTTTGCTACATAATTTTTTTATGTGATGGTTTCAATTTAAGTTGTTCATTGTTGTAATCCCAGGTATTTAATTGAACTGGCAACCATTAAATTTATGTGATTTATTGTGTAATCTAAATAGGATCAATTGCCACTTTTGAATCAATCAGATATGTTGTCTAAATTCTTCTCGTGACGTTATAGACAATAAAAGTGTTATCTGCAATCAAGAACAGCAGTGAGCCCATCAAACTTCTTGGGGAACCCCAGGAATCACTTATGTTTCACTCAGTGACTTCCTGTAAATTACTGCAAATTGTGACTTTTGACAGGAAATCACTTATCTATTCACACAATTGAGACTATACTCCATTGGCACATGGTTGGATTAGAATTTTCTTGAGAGGAACAGTTCCAAAACCCTTCTAGAAATCAACAAATATGGGATCAGTTTGAGATCCCAACAGTATCACTCATTTATCCATATGAATAAAGAGCCAGTTGTGTTTCCTAAGAACAATGTTTCCTGAATCAGATCTGATTGTGTGGCATTTCATAATGTTGGAACACAGTATGCGTTCCAAAATCCTACTGCAAATCAACATTAGTGATATGGATCTGCAATTCATCAGATTACTTCTACGTCCTTTCTTTTTCATTGATGTCATCAGTGCAACTTTCCAGTCTTTGGGTGGATCTTTTGCTGAGCAAGCACATTTATATGATTGATAAAAATTGAGCTATTTCATCAATATATTCTGAAAGGACCCTAATTGGTACACAGTCTAGACCAGAAGACTTGTCTTTAAGTGACTTATGTTGTTTCACTGCTTCCAAATGACTCATGTTGGCAGCTGTTTGATTCAAATTCTGAAATAGTTACGTAGGTGGAGGAGTTTTGGAAAAGCCTGTTTAGTAACTCCACTTAAGTGATACTGTCATTGGGAGAATTACCATTTCTATCACACATTGAAGATATTGTGTCTGGCCACTGGTATACTTCACATAAGATGACAATCTCCCTGGATTGTTTGCCACATTTGGAGGCAGAGTATTCCTGTGGAAATTATTAAAATCATCTTGCACTGAAGTCTGTGCTATGTCTCGAGCTTCTATAAAGCAATGCCAGTCTTGGAAATTTTGCATTCTTTCTTGTGCTTCTGCAGCAGTGTCAGGATATTTTTCTGTACCATGGGGAATCTGTTCCGTTATTTTACTTAGTATGAAACCTTCAATTGCCATGAACAGGAATTCTCTGGATTTGTGCCACAAGTGTTTGACACTTACATACTTAGTTTCAAAGGAATGGACACATGCTCTTAGGGCCGGCCGGGGTGGCCGAGCGGTTGTAGTTGCTACAGTCTGGAACCGCGTGACCGCTATGGACGCAGGTTCGAATCCTGCCTCGGACATGGATGTGTGTGAAGTCCTTAGGTTAGTTAGGTTTAAGTAGGTCTAAGCTCTCGGGGACTGATGACCTTAGAAGTTAAGTCCCATAGTGCTCAGAGCCATTTGAACCATTTGAACATGCTCTTAGGAAGACATCAAGCAAGTTTTTATCAGCTATTTTAAAATAGATATACGAGGGCGGTTCAGAAAGTAACCTCCGATTGGTCACAGTGCGGGTTGTGGGGGGAGTAGCGACGCCATCTGTGCGTTCACGCACTCAACAGGTCAGTCGGCATCAAGCCGTGGTCGAGTGAACGTCGTACCTGCGCTAGTTTAGTTTTTGTGGCAGTTTGAAATGTGTGCTGCAATAGAAAACCCCGCCAAATGTGAAGTGCGTGCTGTCATAAGGTTTTTTACAGCCAAAGGATATTCTGCAGCAGCTATTCATCGTGAGCTTTGTGCCGTGTACAGACCAAGAGTTATGAGTGAAGGAGTTGTCCGTGAATGGGTACGTTTATTTAAAAGTGGACGAGAAAACGTTCATGATGAAGAGAGGAGTGGTAGACCATCATTGGTGACTGACGAACTCGTTCAGACAGTTGATGCAAAAGTTCGTGAAAATCGACGTTTCTCAATGTCGGAGTTGTCTACTGGTTTTCCACAGATTTCTAAGACTCTCTTGTACGAGATAGTGACAGCAAGATTGGGTTACCGTAAGTTCTGTGCACGATGGGTGCCCAAAATTCTTACCGGCCACCACAAAACTCAAAGAATGGCCTCTGCATTAGACTTTCTGTCACGTTATGAGGACGAAGGAGAACCATTGTTAAACAGAATCGTGACCGGTGACGAAACCTGGATTAAGTACGTGAACCCTGAGACAAAAGAACAATCAAAGATGTGGGCACATTCAAATTCGCCTACCAAACCAAGAAAAGCCTCGCAAGATTTTTCTGCCAGAAAACTAATGGCAACGGTGTTTTGGGATGCCAAAATAATTTTTGGAGAAAGCACTTAGTAAAATTTGGATGATGTATTATGCGTACTACTGTCTTTAAACATATATGTTTGCCAATGTGAAAGGGTAAACTGAAGTCACCAACTACTATAATTATATGAGTTAAGCATCTGTTCAAGATGAGACTCAAATTTTCTGTACATTTTCAGCAACTATTTCATCTGAGCAGGGGTCCAGTAAAAGGAATGAACTGAGGAGCCTGTTTTCAGAGTGACGTTTCTCCATGAAACCACACATTTTAAATAATCTATTTAATTTTAATTCCTGAATCCTAATTTTTGCCAAATAGCTCCGTTTTTATGTTGTAAATACGGATATAATGGAAACGAAAATGTGGTCCTTAGGAAATGGTAGCTACTGCATTTTGGGTTTTGTAATTGTCAGTTACAGCAAAATCGCTGAATTTTTCTGTATCTCACCATTAGAATTAAGTATAATTTTTATCTGTGTAATGTAAAAGATCAAATACAATTTACATCAAGTCAGGCACTATTTAAACTGTTGTTAAAAAAGTATATTCAGCCAAAAAATGTTGAAGATAAGTGCTAAATTTCACACAAAGAGTTTGTCATTATTTGCTGGGAACAGCATTCACTTAGACTGAAAAGAAAAGACCTTGTTATAAAGTGGCATAGCATAATGTCCATCAGTTACCATTAATGTACTTAAAAGCTGATTCACATCATCCAATTTTTTTTGCTTAAGGCTTCAATGACTCCACATCAACTACAAGAGATGACTGTTACTTGACTCTTTTGAATTTTGTAAGCTTACATATTTCAAATAAGTCAGAATAATATTCTTTGCAAGAGACAGACTTCGATTGCATGGGATCATTCTCATGTCAGGTGTCTTGAAATTTGTTTTTGCCTTGATGATTGAACCAACTCAAAGTTACCTGTTATCAACCTGCCAGTTGACGCTAAGAATATGCACCTGGTTCATCTGCTGGAAAACTGTACGTTACTCCTCTGGTAGAAACACAAGTTTGGTTTTTTTAAATAGTTTTTCCACCCTGCCAAAAGCCCTATCTATCAGCAAATAACTGTGACCACACACAGTAAATGTAGTTTCAAAAACGACATTGGATGTGTCTGAAAATTTACTTAGCTTTGATAACACACAATTTTTTGTTCTGTCCAGCACAACCATCACAGAATAATTTAAATTTTCTGATTTACGGTTTGTCTTTACAGAAGTTTGTTAAATGGTGGAATAGTACACTGGCAACTTGTGAGTTCCCCTGCTTGGCATCACGTTCAGTCCAAGTGTAGAAGTGAACATCAAGAGCACTCTGCTTATAATGAGAGCCATACTGTTGAATGATGCACAAATAAAACTGCCTTTTTGACGAGAGTAGAATGCCTCACCCAATGCAGTACAAGGTAATGACTGATTCTGCATCATACCGAAGACAAAACACGGTATCTTCAGGTAGTGGTGCCCCTGTCAAGCGATAAAATTGTTTGGCTCATTGCTTATGAACTAAAAGTTCACGAGTGATGATCTTCCTCTCATTGCTTTTCTCAATTTATTGTGCTGTTTTCATTGCGCACAGCAGCTGGAGATGAACACACAAGGGGTTACAAATCTTAGGTTGAACTGTGTCGTAAAAACTACATAGTAGAGGTGATACTTGCAAGTCATATCCTCATCTTCATCATTGTAATATCCTCAAAATATTTTCCATAGGACTGTGTTACGCTTTGTGTCGGTAATTTCTGTGTGATATCTGAAAGTAAAGTGAAACTGGATTATAACACTACAGTATATTATACTGCAGTAAAATATTACAGTATGTCCTGTGGTTAGACTTAGATGGAAAATATGTTACACATAAGAAATGCATTTGTATTTGTCTCTAAAAAGGCTACATTTAAATAAATATATTAGTTTCAGTAAATTTGCTGTTAATAGGCTAGCTTACCTTTTCCATTCCAAAATACCCTGGAGTACTTTCGAACATCTGCATATGTTCACATGTCACTTTCTTCATTCATTCCATCATTTGATAAATTTGTTGCTCTCCTCTTGCCCCTTGTATGGCTGTCTGAACATTGAAATGTAGCTAAATGTTGCACTCATTGTGGGTCATTCTAAGTATGCTAAAAAAGACAGCACAACATAATTTTTCATTATCCTCAGAAAGAATCCACTCAAACGATGCCTTTGTGGACTGTTGCCTTTGTGGACTGTTGCCTTTGTGGACTGTTGCCTTTGTGGACTGTTGCCTTTGTGGACTGTTGCCTTTGTGGACTGTTGCCTTTGTGGACTGTTGCCTTTGTGGACTGTTGCCTTTGTGGACTGTTGCCTTTGTGGACTGTTGCCTTTGTGGACTGTTGCCTTTGTGGACTGTTGCCTTCTCTCGTGCTTGCAGTTTTTCTACCAGAATAGCGTTGTTAATAAAAGTGTTCTGCGGAGGTTTATATTTATGATCATAAAACAATGTGTCAGAGCTTTGGATAATCTTCTCACCAAAATTGTACTGCTTGACAACATTCATCATTGTGTTTACAAACTAGTGCAGGCTGATGACTATCACAATCACATTGCCACATTGTATGTTTATTCTTCTGTCATTTTGATATATTTCATGGCCTTTGTCTGGCATATGAACCTGATATTCCCTGTATTTCTTCTTAAAATGTGCCCATGTTACAAAAAATCAAAATAATCAACGCAGAACTGAACGAGTCAATACTGGTCCCCTATGCAGTCAACAATAAACTTTTACAGAACTCTACATTAGACCGAGTATGTGACAGAAAACTGTTTCTGTCAATGTCCACCAATACTGAATCACAGCAACTATCTACTTCAGTATCATTACAAGATAAAATATTTGTAACAGCAACAAATGCACCACCACCTTATAGCAGAAGTCACGGAATCTGTAGCCTAAACAGTCACAGAACCATCTAAGCCTCTGGTTAAGGCCCTCCACTCATCTCTGTATGAAATGTCCATAGTCCATTCTGTCATCGATGCTAAGAATGGTGAGCACCACCTTCATGGTGCAAGCAAGACTTTTTACCACTACAGATAGCCATCAGGAACCAGAGAGAATCTCTTATGATCCAATGATTCAAAGTGACACACATTGTTAGCACAGACATGAGCCACCATGTGCAGTTGACTGTGCTTGTCATGACAACGGGAAGGATTCATTCCACATCTGGAATGACTCTCCCCCAGTATGCACATATAGTGACACTGGATTTCTTCCCCATCTTAGCAGCCGTATCCCTAATGGGCTCCATCAAGCAGTTAACACTGCAGCTCCAAACTACAAATTATCCCATCCTCTGTGAATGCTCATAACTTGCAAGCTGAGAGGTTTTCTCTCAAATGGGGTAAGTGACTGCAACTGGCTCAGGATCTTTATTGGATACAGACAGTGCCTGAAATATGTTTCTCAGACAAACTGGCGAGGCTTTTCGGTCATTTCCTTGAAAAATCTGCTGCACTTTGTAACAACCTCCCTCTTGACTATCACGGAGGGGTCAGTGCACACCCTGGAACTAATAGGCATACAAAATTTGTTCTTCTGTGGAAAGTGTTAACTTTGTGTCTGTCTTAGCTACTGTAATGTTTTCACTATACTGTTTGTAATATCTTACCTGAATTACCAATTTTTTGTTCCTTATTAGACCCACTCCTGCTTTACTATTATCTATTTTTGTGTTGACTGCCTTGCTCACTTGACCAGAAGTCCTGCTCTTCCTAGCATTGCACTTCACTAATTTCCGCTATATCTACCTTCCATGTAGTCATTTCTCTTTATAAATTTTCTATCATACCTATTCAGTGACGGTAACTAATGTTCTGTACTGTGACTTACAGAATTCTGGTGTGTTTTCTTGCTGACAACATCCTCCTGAGTAGTCCCCATCCAAAGATCCAAATGAGGGACAACTTTACCTCCTGAATATTTTACCCAAGAGGATAACATCATATTAAGCCATGAATGGCAGTTCTCGGTATAATACTGTAAATCAAAAACCATCCTTTTACCCCACATGTGAGGCTAGCAGTCTTTACTGTCTCAGCCATTGTCCAAGTACTGAATGTATAAGTCACTGAGTGAAGATAAATTTTGATCTTAGTTCATTGAACCCAGTTTACAAATTTGCTTTGTTGTATAACACTTAACTTGGATAAACTGAACAAAGTTCAGTAATGATCTAAATTAACAGACACCCCAGGTAACTCCACTAAATCAGCTATTGACATGATTATAATGCTTTGGCTGCAGATATCAGTCGTACATTGTAGATACAGAGTATTTATTATTGAAGGTTTTGTGTTTTCATGATAGGGGCATAGGAAGCAACTTGTCCACAGCTTTAAAACATTGAAACTGTTAGATTTCCATCTTGAAGTAAATTAAGACATAATTGTGTGTTTAATTCTCTTCAACACAGAAGTGCATCGTAAACTGCCTGTAGTATGAGCATTTTCTAAGAATTTCTCACAACACAAAACTGCCAGGAAGTTGGAAAATCTGTAACCGTTCTATTTTCTGTGTATCGGGATGGGCTACATTGCCATTCAGTAGGTGTCCCAAGATTGTTATTATATGGGTGATGAAGATGGATTTCCTTGGAATCAGACAGAGTCCTATGGTCTGAACAGACTTCAACATGGTCGCCAGCTGGTTTAGATGTTCTTCAAATGTCTTTGAAAAGAACAGGATGATATGCAGACAGCAAAAACATGTTATCCATTTAAGGTATTGAAACAGGTTGTCCATCATACATTCAAACGTTATTGGAGTGTTACACATTTCAAACGGCATAAGTTTAAACATATGGAGGCAGTCAGGAGGTATGAAAGGAATCAGGCTTGTCACCTTAATTTGCAAGTAGCCTGTCTGCATGCCTATAGTTGAGAAATACTCTGCTGCTTTCAAGCAGTCTAGTGTGTCATCAGTGTGCAGCAATGGATAGACATCATTATCTGTGATTTTTGTTCAGTCATTAGTAATTGACACAGAAACACCATCTGCCATCTTTCTTCATCACAAGGACCACAGGAGAGGACCAAGAACATGTCATCTTGCAGCATCTTCTCCACTTCCTCCCAGATTATCTTATCATTCACCCTGCAACACTCAATATGAGTGCTGACTGATTGGTGGATAATCACAAGTCTTAAGATGGTGTTTTGCCATGGGCTGCTTTTCCTGTCTTTTCTCCATTCTAGATTTGAACGCAACAGAAAACTGACACAGAAGGACTGTCACTCACCAGTGCTGTTCCTTGGTGAGGCCAATGTCTTATTGGCAGATAGTAGCTGCTTCCTCTGTTGACTGTAGTGGTAACGCGAGCTTGATTCTTCGTCGATTACACTAAGCTGCCCTCGCTGGACTGGATCGAGTGTCTCTGCATGCGTGCGCGCGCGCCCACACACACACACACACACACACACACACACACACACACACACACACACACACACACACACACACACACACACACCTATCTTTAGGGGTGAGTTGTGGATGTTCATGACAATTAGTGATCCAAAATTCTCCTTAACCATCTACAGCGCTTATAACTGTCGTAGGCATGCAGATATCTTTTCTAGCCTGAGTAGGTTTTTGCAATTTACAAATGCTTCACAGTTTAACTGAGCATCTTGTTTGATGACCAGGGAATGTGTCTCATAGATGGTGGTGGGATGATAATGTTTTCAGTGGCAAACAAACTCCCAGAGCAGTCTTTATGGATCCTTGTTAGAATAGATTTGTCAGTCTATAGCTTTGATCTTCCACAGTCTATGACTGCCTATGACACGTACAAGAAGTCCCATCTGGGTATAACATTATGACTACATTCTGGTAAAATGACAAATTTGAAGGGCTATGTTTCGTCATTGGTAGTTATTCTTTCAATTCATGTTCCTGTTGGCTTGCAATACATGTTCGTGTTGGCTGGGTATATTTCCCATTTTTGACCTTCATCAAAAATGCTTTCATATCGTGGAACATAGTCTTCTATAGCTGATGACGATAAACATCTAACATAACAGAAAAGTGTGTCGCTGAGTCAACTAGCACTAAGACAGGTTGGCCGTCAATAATGACGTTGGTAAGATTTCCTGAAATTATGGTAATGGTCATCAAAGGAGAATTAGATTGTCACCTCACTCATGGGTGGCTAGTTGCCTAGGTGGTATCTTTGTATGGTGACTGGGAACTGTTGCAAGGTTTTTGGGAGCAACATTGTATGGGGTACAGTGATGGGCTCCATTCCATGGGTCAACTGTAATTGTCTGCAGTTGACTGATGTGAATAGAACTGTTGTGATGGCTGACATCTGATGCCATAGTAACCATTGATAAGTCAGTTCTTTTTCTGCTGTAGTGTATAATGTGTTTGGGGTGTCCATAGTGGAACCACCCTGGCCCAAACGTCTCTTCTTCTGTGGAACATTACGCCTGTTTTAGGAGTTAGTAATACATGTGTTGGTATAGTGCTGTGTTGTCGTTTGATGGCTACGGCGTAAGTCTGACTTGGCCAAGTCCATTTTTACTGTTGCATTTAGATGGTATCCGAGATTGGTGCTAAAGATCAATACAACACTTCTTCACCATTCTGTATTACCTCCTAATGTTTTGGGGTTTCTCTCTCTCTTGCTTACTTGGCCTGACAATTCTGGTTGCCATAAAACTCTGTACCTCCTCTCTCTCTCACTCTGCCATATGAGGGAGGTGAGGTCATGGTGATCTCCCACAACTGCCATAATGATCATATTCAAGAGTTGGTCTTCTTCTTTTGTCCATGGTTGTTGTGATTTTCTTTACCAGAAGAGTTTGGTATGTTTCTTCACCAACTTCTTTTATCAAGTCTGAGATTTATCAGCTTTTGTCATATTTGGATTCATAATGTGACATTACACCAAAACATTCTGTTTTGGCCTGATGCATGTAAAGACTGTGTCATTTTTCCATGATATTTGGCTTTGCTCTCAAATTGTTCTTCTTCTAAGCGGACTTGATACTGATTGTTGCCAAATGTTTTCTTTAGTTCTGCCTGGAATTTATCCGGCTATTGAGCTTCTCTTTGTTGTTCTCAAACTGCAGCTGGGCATTTATATTATACCACCTGTTCTACTTGGCAACTCGGTTGAATCCATTCAGCCATTTAATTGCATCCTGACCAATAATACATTGGTCTCCTGAATATACGGATTGAAGGAACGCTGTACTGCCTGTATTTTTGTTGTTGTACATCTGGGTGATGACATTGTATGTTGCCTAATTGATGCCATGGTGACTTAGATGTTTTGAAGTACACCGAGTCTCCACCAAACACTCATGCTGACGTCACAGTCACACTCAAGTTCAAATTTGAAGGCAAAGTTACCAGTGAAATACAGTGTGTCTCAAAAGGTATGGTACAACATTAATGTGTTATAGAATCCAAACTAATTGAGATATGCCATTCGATCAGTTTCAGTATGTGCACCTTTGGTGACGTGCACAACATCCAGTCTGTATTCAAGCTATATCCGAACTCGGCACAACATATTCTGATCATCCCCACCCTCCTGTTGCCCAATATTGAACTTAGTGATGTTTGGAGTAAGTTAGTCACATTTTCACAGCACTTGCCACATTTAGTGCCTCACTGCAGCGAGTTAATAATAAAAACACTCATCCTTTTTGTTACTCTTCTTTGTTGTATATTGATGGCCCATTGCCCTCTTCCTTTCTGTGGTTCACCTTTCTATAATTGTTTAGAGGATGATCGGGTTACTACTTCAATAACAAAATGAAATTGGGTGGACTTTCTGCAGAATTACACATATATTTTCAGTCAATTTGTTTCACAAAACAAATCAATAAAATACACACAACTTGTTCTCCATCGTTGAACTTGTGACTTGTACAACCAACTGCCCAAAAGAACAAAGATTTTTCTTCAACAATATGCAGTAAAGAAATTACTGTCATATACTGATCTATTTATGCTAAGTAATTTTTGGAACATACATTTCGTAAAAAAAAAATTGTCTATCTTGTTTTGAGAAGTCCATAATCATGTTGTAATTATATTAAATTTGTATAAATATATCTAAAAACAAAGATGATGTGACTTACCAAACGAAAGCGCTGGCATGTCGATAGACACACAAACAAACACAAACATACACACAAAATTCAAGCTTTCGCAACAAACTGTTGCCTCATCAGGAAAGAGGGAAGGAGAGGGAAAGACGAAAGGATGTGGGTTTTAAGGGAGAGCGTAAGGAGTCATTCCAATCCCGGGAGCGGAAAGACTTACTTTAGGGGGAAAAAAGGACGGGTATACACTCGCGCGCACACACACACACACACATATCCATCCACACATATACAGACACAAGCAGACATATTTAAAGACAAAGAGTTTGGGCAGAGATGGCAGTCGAGGCGGAAGTGCAGAGGCAAAGATGTTGTTGAATGACAGGTGAGGTATGAGTGGCGGCAACTTGAAATTAGCGGAGATTGAGGCCTGGTCGATAACGGGAAGAGAGGATATATTAAAGAGCAAGTTCCCATCTCCGGAGTTCGGATAGGTTGGTGTTAGTGGGAAGTATCCAGATAACCCGGACGGTGTAACACTGTGCCAAGATGTGCTGGCCGTGCACCAAGGCATGTTTAGCCACAGGGTGATCCTCATTACCAACAAACACTGTCTGCCTGTGTCCATTCATGCAAATGGACAGTTTGTTGCTGGTCATTCCCACATAGAATGCGTCACAGTGTAGGCAGGTCAGTTGGTAGATCACGTGGGTGCTTTCACACGTGGCTCTGCCTTTGATCGTGTGTTCCACGACCGTGGTACTTGATCGTCGGGAGTATGTGGCTGAGGGACTGCGTCAGCTTTCAGACAACACTACATACAAAGTTTGCCAAGGTAATCCCATTCCTGATGTCCAGGCGGAGCTTCAAGGAATCCTCAGAACCTTAGGCTCCCTACAAAACCTTTCACCTGACTCCATCAACCTCCTGACCCCACCGACACCCCGCACCCCTACCTTCTACCTTCTTCACTATCGCTGCTATAAAATCCACCGTTTCTAGTCCACAAACAGTTCCTTTCACCTATTAAACAACCATTTCGTCTAGTTCTGATAACTTTCGCTTTATTTCCATTTACGTTTTTCGCACATCTCTGATAATTTTTAGCCGATTCCCTCGGGTTTTAACGTCATTATTTCTTCGCCAGACAATTGTTAGCCTCATTTTCATAATCTGCCACCACAAAACCACTCCTTTTAATACATTTACACGCAGTTTTTTCGAAATTTTCCCGAATTTCTCCATCCCTTAATGTGTTTTGGCGGCAACACAACCACCTAACCTTTGTGCACATCGTTGTCTACCAACCCAAGTTCACCACAGGATCAACATAGCCCAGCTTTAACCAACACTTTTTCGCCTTTTTTCACAACAGATCTCCAGTTACATTCTCCAGTTATTTTCATTTTCATTTCAACCTCATGTTACACTTTCCACTTTCCAATACCATGTCACCCTCACAACACCCCCACAACGACCCCATTAAGTTTTATTTACATTCCCTCCGCAAACATGCCTTCACCCTAGCCAGATTACGCTCGCATATTTTATTTTCTCAGGCTTGTCTGACATTTGGCATAACCCCCAAAGGCCTCACACTTAAAGTTCCCATCTCTGGTTGCAACCCTTCTTTCCATCAGTCCCTATACCAGTTCCAAACTGAACAATCCATTGCCCTCACCCACCTAATCCTTCACCTACGCATCAACTCAGCCAATGACACACCCGTCAACTCCTATCCTTAATAAAAGTCCTCAATCTTTCCTCTCCCACATCCACACCAGCTATTCAGAGCATCCTCCTACAGGCCAACCGCAAATTAGAACAGCATGCCACCCTTCACCTCAAAAAACTATCCAATCTCCTGGTTTCCCACCTCCGGAAAGGCAACTCACTCACCCCTCACAACCTTTCCAGCAAACCTCAACCACCTCTCATTGCACACAAACCCAGTCTCTCCCATCTGCTCAATCTCCCACTTCCAGCTCCACTCCCTCCAAAACCTCAAAATTCCAATCAACACAATCTGGTACCACAACACCCTAATTCAGTAGTTAACCTTTCCTCCAAACCTCTCTCCCAATCCGAAACCTCTGTCCTTTCCAAAGGCCTCACCTTCAGCCCCACTCCCAGATTCAACCAAACAGCCCTCGTCAAAATTTACTGTCCTACACTCGTACTCTCTGCTGGAAGTATCACTTTGCCACGAAGAAAAATGATTCTAATCCTACCCCTAATGATCCAACTCCCCAAGACACTATCCAAATTGAACCCTGCCTGCACCAGTTCCGTCCTCCGTCACAGCGGGACCCACCTCCTCTTCCTCAAAATCACCCTCTCCAAACCTTCCAGGAATTTCTGACTTCCAGCCTTGCCTCTCAATCCTTCTTAAAAAACCTTAATCCTACTCCCAACATCACCACTGCTGAAGCCCAGGCTATCCGTGATCTGAAGGCTGACCAGTCCATCGTCATTCTTCCGGCGGACAAGGGTTCCACGACCGTGGTACTTGATCGTCGGGAGTATGTGGCTGAGGGACTGCGTCAGCTTTCAGACAACACCACATACAAAGTTTGCCAAGGTAATCCCATTCCTGATGTCCAGGCGGAGCTTCAAGGAATCCTCAGAACCTTAGGCCCCCTACAAAACCTTTCACCTGACTCCATCAACCTCCTTACCCCACCAACACCCCGCACCCCTACCTTCTACCTTCTTCCTAAAATTCACAAACCCAATCATCCCGGCCGCCCCATTGTAGCTGGTTACCAAGCCCCCACAGAACGTATCTCTGCCTACGTAGATCAACACCTTCAACCCATTACATGCAGTCTCCCATCCTTCATCAAAGACACCAACCACTTTCTCGAATGCCTGGAATCCTTACCCAATCCATTACCCCCAGAAACCATCCTTGTAACCATTGATGCCACTTCCTTATACACAAATATCCCACACGTCCAGGGCCTTGCTGCGATGGAGCACTTCCTTTCACGCCGATCACCTGCCACCCTACCTAAAACCTCTTTCCTCATTACCTTAGCCAGCTTCATCCTGACCCACAACTTCTTCAATTTTGAAGACCAGACATACCAACAATTAAAGGGAACAGCCATGGGTACCAGGATGGCCCCTTCGTACGCCAACCTATTCATAGGTCGCTTAGAGGAAGCCTTCTTGGTTACCCAGGCCTGCCAACCCAAAGTTTGGTACAGATTTACTGATGACATCTTCATGATCTGGACTCACAGTGAAGAAGAACTCCAGAATTTCCTCTCCAACCTCAACTCCTTTGGTTCCATCAAATTCACCTGGTCCTACTCCAAATCCCATGCCACTTTCCTTGCTGTTGACCTCCACCTGTCCAATGGCCAGCTTCACACGTCCGTCCACATCAAACCCACCAACAAGAAACAGTATCTCCATTACGACAGCTGCCACCCATTCCACATCAAACGGTCCCTTCCCTACAGCCTAGGTCTTCGTGGCAAACGAATCTGCTCCAGTCCGGAATCCCTGAAGCATTACACCAACAACCTGACAACAGCTTTCGCATCCCGCAACTACCCTCCCGACCTGGTACAGAAGCAAATAACCAGAGCCACTTCCTCATCCTCTCAAACCCAGAACCTCCCACAGAAGAACCACAAAAGTGCCCCACTTGTGACAGGATACTTTCCGGGACTGGACCAGACTCTGAATGTGGCTCTCCAGCAGGGATACGACTTCCTCAAATCCTGCCCTGAAATGAGATCCATCCTTCATGAAATCCTCCCCACTCCACCAAGAGTGTCTTTCCGCTGTCCACCTAACCTTCGTAACCTCTTAGTTCATCCCTATGAAATCCCCAAACCACCTTCCCTATCCTCTGGCTCCTACCCTTGTAACCGCCCCCGGTGTAAAACCTGTCCCATGCACCCTCCCACCACCACCTACTCCAGTCCTGTAACCCGGAAGGTGTACACGATCAAAGGCAGAGCCACGTGTGAAAGCACCCATATGATCTACCAACTGACCTGCCTACACTGTGACGCATTCTATGTGGGAATGACCAGCAACAAACTGTCCATTTGCATGAATGGACACAGGCAGACAGTGTTTGTTGGTAATGAGGATCACCCTGTGGCTAAACATGCCTTGGTGCACGGCCAGCACATCTTGGCACAGTGTTACACCGTCCGGGTTATCTGGATACTTCCCACTAACACCAACCTATCCGAACTCCGGAGATGGGAACTTGCTCTTCAATATATCCTCTCTTCCCGTTATCGACCAGGCCTCAATCTCCGTTAATTTCAAGTTGCCGCCACTCATACCTCACCTGTCATTCAACAACATCTTTGCCTCTGCACTTCCGCCTCGACTGCCATCTCTGCCCAAACTCTTTGTCTTTAAATATGTCTGCTTGTGTCTGTATATGTGTGGATGGATATGTGTGTGTGTGTGCGAGTGTATACCCGTCCTTTTTTCCCCCTAAGGTAAGTCTATCCGCTCCCGGGATTGGAATGACTCCTTACCCTCTCCCTTAAAACCCACATCCTTTCGTCTTTCCCTCTCCTTCCCTCTTTCCTGATGAGGCAACAGTTTGTTGCGAAAGCTTGAATTTTGTGTGTATGTTTGTGTTTGTTTGTGTGTCTATCGACGTGCCAGCGCTTTTGTTTGGTAAGTCACATCATCTTTGTTTTTAGATATATTTTTTCCCACGTGTAATGTTTCCTTCTATTATATAAACATTTATAAACATTGACATTTAAAAAATTTTGCATTTTTTATGTCTTAACTGCTTTATTGTTCATTTCATATGATCCAAGATCGGGTAGTGCATGTATCTCACTAAAATGAGTTTTATTACAAAAGCCCCTCAATAATTTTGGATGCATGAAATTTGACAAAGAAATTGATATAAAATAATAAAACTGGTTATCCCAATGATATTTGGACTATAACAAATTAATATTAAACGGTTCTTCATTACATGATATACAGCATTTTGACTTCCTCAGCATCACCGTTTCATTCAAATGAGGTCATGAACAAAATTTCATTTCATTGAGTTCTTTTCTCACAAATTTTCAAAAGCAATTTCAAAGTCTACCTTTTACCTATTCTATCTCTTTCAAATAATTACCCAATATCATGTAACATATATTGGATTAGCAAAAGGATGCTACAGATAATAGTGATTTTATCATATTGACAGCAGAACTTATAGTTCATGAGAATGTCTGTATACCAATATTTATAAACCTGTCTTCAATAGATGAAGTATCATTGATTGGTAATGTCCTATGAGCAAAAGAAAACATCTTAGTCCAAAAAATAACATGGAAATGATTTCACTATGTGTTAATGCTTTATAGTCAGCAACAAGATATTTAGTACAGATCAGTTATTTCTTACCAATACTAACTCTCTCTCATGTCAGTGCTATGGAATCACACAATTTTTAAATAAAATTCAGATATTTTCAACAAATCAGACCCAGCTCAAGCTTTCATAAACATCAACTTCCTTATAGTCATTTCTCAGAATTTTCTACAGCATACCATCATAAACAAAAGTACAGTGCATTTCAAAATAGAGTACCAATAAATCCCTAATATTTCATTTCCCTAACATCATTATAGACCTCATAAACTTCACATACTCATTATAGTTCACGAAACAATAAACCGTCATCTCTCCCAGAACGTCATCTCAAAATAAATCTCACCAACATCCCAAAATATTTCACAAAACCTCATAATACCATCAATATGTCTCAAAGAGAAAAATTGCTCTGCATTGTATTTCTTGTATTCTAATCTGAATAATACAACTAGTATTATAAACCAAAAAAAAGAAAAAATGTTAATCATTAACTTCACATAGGTCTGAAAAACAACACTATCCATTATGCCTTTCCCTTACAAAGATACCAGAATAATGACTGAACTGACTTAGCTTATAAATGTTGTGACTCGCCGATCTTTCAAAGTGCCGCCGCGCAGTTATGCATGTTACGCAGTTACCTCTAAGAAACTGCAGCAAAACCCCTGGCAACTTCCTTCATGTCTGCAGTGTTTTACGAAACATTCACGGCAGGATTGTCCCCAACGTTGGGCCATGTGTCACAAATGCAAAAAGAAGGGTCATGTGTCCTCCGTTTGCAAATCCAACCGCATACCTGATGTTCATGAACGTGATGCTGATTCTGCTTCTGTGTTGTCTGTCAGTGGTACTTCTTCCCTTTCAGGGAAGTTATTCCTCACTGTCCAAATACTTGGTTGGGATTTTTGCATGCAGGTGGATACTGGTTCTGCTGCCACTATCATCACTTCTGAGACGTATCTTCAGTTGGGTTCTCCAATCCTGTCACTTGTCTCTAGGCAATTAGAGACTTACAATAAACAGAAGATTTCTCTCTTGGGAAATTTTGATGCTGAGGTATATTACAAATCCGTCGTTCGCACTGTTCCCATATTTGTGGTTGACCGTAGTAACGCGGAGAATCTTTTTGGTTTTGGTGCCTTTCGTGTTTTTGGGTTCTCCATAGATGACTCTGTCAACTGGATCGTCTCACTGATTCAGGGATCTTTCTTCCTGTCACTTCCAGTGAGTGGTCCTCTCCTGTCGTTGTCATTGCCGTTGCTAAGCCCAATGGTGATATTCGTCTCTGTGGTGATTTCAGAGCCACTGTAAATGCTCAATAACTCATCAACACTTACCCTATGCCCCGACCTGAAGTATTGTTCACTAAACTTGCTGGAGGCCAGTATTTTTCTAAACTTGACCTGTCAGAAGCTTATCATCAACTTCCTCTCGACGCTGCTTCCCGGCAGTTCCTGGTCCTTAACACGCCTTTCAGCCTCTATCAATACCAACGATTGCCATTCGGGGTTGCCAGCGCTCTTGCTCTGTTTCAGCGATTCTTTGAACAATTATTGTTCCCAGTCCCTGGGTGTATAAATTTCATGGACGACATTGTTGTCACTGGCTCCACCACTGAAGAATGTCTTCAGAATCTCTGCACACTTTTTCAGTCTTACAGACTGCCGGTCTTAAGTGTAACCTTCAGAAATCAAAATTTTTTCAGGCATCTGTCATGTACTCGGGGTTTAACTCTCTCGAGATAGTATTCGTCTGCTTCAGCAAACTGTCGCTGCAATTGATGCCCTTCCTCGCCCTACATCTGTTAAGGAACTGTGGGCCTTCTTGGGGGAAATAGCATACTATCACAGGTTTTTACCGTCTGCTGCTTTGGTGGCTCAGCCGTTGCATCGCCTGTTGCATAAAAACGTGCCTTTTCACTGGTCCGCGTCATGGGATGCGGCTTTCCAGAAATTGAAGACTATGCTGAAACGGGCCTCATGCCTGGCTACTTATCGACCTGGCCAACATCTTGTTCTTACCACGGATGCCTCTTCATACGGGGTCGGTGCAGTCCTTGCGCACCGTTTTTCTGACGGTTCTGAACAACGCATTGCTTATGCCTCCAAAACGCTCACGGATGCCCAACAAAAGTATTCTCAAATTGAAAAAGCAGCTTTGGCCATTATTTATGCTCTTCATAAGTTTGGTGTTTTTTCTCTATTGATCCAAATTTCATCTTGTTACGGACCACAAACCAATTGTTTCCTCGTTTCATCCATCAACGTCACTTCCCGACAAGGCTGCACACCGCCTCCAGCATTGGGCTCTTTACTTGTCTTGCTTCAATTATGAGATTCATTCTGGCCGACAGCTCAACATGTGAATGCTGATGCACTGTTTTGCCTTCCCATGGGTCCTGATCTGGCATTTGATAGGGACAAACTTTTGTGTTTCCACTTTGTGTTGCCGAGCAGCAGGTTGTGGACGGGTTCCCTATCGCCGGGGACTGGCTGGCGGGTGCTACGGGTTCTGATCCTACCCTCTCCTGGGTTTTACACTGTATTCAGAAGGGTTGGCCAGATCGTCTGTCCGCTAAGACTTCTGATCCGTTGCGGAACTACTACGATTTGCGTTACCGCCTCATGGCTAGGGATGGTGTTATCCTCCTTTCCACCAACAATGCTTTGCCGCGTGTTGTGGTACCTGCGTCTTTGCGTGCTTCGGTCTTGCACCTCCTTCACCGCGGGCACTGGGGTGTCTCTCGCACAAAATCTCTGGCGTGCCGTCATGTGTACTCACCCTGCATTGACTCTGAAATCTCACACATGGTCGCTGCCTACGGCCCTTGTGCGTCACAGGCTGCCGCCCCGAAGTCATCTTTGTCGCCGTGGCCTTTGCCTGAGAAGCCCTGGGAGCGTATTCATACTGACTTCGTGGGACCTTTTTTAGGTACTTACTGGCTTCTCGTTATTGACGCCTACTCTAACTTTTCTTTCATTGTCCTTTGCATGTCGCCTACCACCGCGGCAACCACCAATGCTCTAGCTCGAATTTTCTCTTTGGAAGGCCTTCCCTCTACTCTTGTTACTGATAATGGTCCGCAATTTGCCTCTTCCGATTTTGCGGATTTTTGTGCTCGTCACGGCGTCATGCATGTCACGGCCCCTCCATTCCATCCACAGTCAAATGGTGAGGCTGAACGACTGGTCCGCACATTTAAGGCTCAGATGAGAAAACTCCAGACTTCTTCTGCTGCTGATAATGCGCTTCTCCAATTTCTGGCTTCTTACTGTTCCGCCCCCATGGGCGACCACAGCCTGGCTGAGCTCTTACATGGCCGACAGCCCCGCACGCTACTTCATCTTCTGCGGCCTTCCACCTCACAGCCGCCGGTGCCTTCGCTTGGCCAGTTCACCGCCAGCACCTTGTATGGGTACGGGGGTATGGCAGGCGGCCAAATTGGAGTCCTGGCCGCATCTTACGACACCGTGGCCAACGCCTGTATGAAATCCAGACGGACACGGATGTTGTAGTGCGTCATTCGGACCAGCTTCGGCCTCATTTGCCGGCAACGCATGTTCCGAATGCCGCTACACCAGCTACGGCTCTACCTGGCGCTCGGGATCCTGGAATCTCTCATTACTCACAACTCAGTCCTCTCACCATCATCTCGGTGCCAGCACAAGAACTGATGCCACCAGGAGACGTGCCCATGCAGGAACCAGATGACCATCATCTGTCAGAGCAACTCTACTCGCCTCCTTCTCCTACAGTCGCTGACACATCGATCATGTCTCCTGTTATAACAACCAGACTTGCCACAGCGGACAGATTGGGGCACGAGGCCCCTGCAGATTCGGCCCCCACGTCTCCTGTCATCTCGACCCATTATCGTCGGGAACACTTCCGTCCGTACCGGAAACCTCCTCCTTGAGACTTTACGGCCAGTCAAACAACACCTATGGATGTTAGCAATCTACAGGCCACCTCCATCAAGACCAGTGCAAAAAATTCAAAGGGGGGAAAAGTGTTGTGACTCGCCGATCTTTCAAAGTGCCGCCGCGCAGTTACGCACGTCCTCTACATGCGGCGCTGTCTGCCAGCCATTCAGCAGCAGCGCCACCTATGCGGCCAGCCAGCAAGCGGCCGCTAGACTTGGACTCAGTGCTGATTTGACTGTTACAGTGTACACAAGTCTTACTTTGTTTACTTGTTCTGTGACTTACATGTATTGTGTCGTCCATGAAATATATTTGTTCAACTTGATGTTATAACAATAAACTTCTTACTTTTCATTTTTCCATAAAGATTTTTTTTATTCACAAAAGCACTAGATGTTTAGGCATTGCTAACACTTTTAGCAGTATTTTCTTCCTCAGTCTGAATCATTTATATAAAAAAAATTAAACTTTTTATGCTTATAATTTCATTTGAAGTTGTTATCATGTTGAGAAACTTACCTTCAATTAATTCCATTATACTGAGACAGTAGGAGATAAATACATAGCATAATGTAATTATAAAAAGATGAATAGGTAAGTAAAAGGTAAACCTTGCAGCATTGAAATTCAAATTGATGAAGCAATATTCACAAGCAAAAACAATACATCATATATTTAATTTTGACATAGTGGAAAATTTTGCACCTCTCAAGTAGCAATGACCTCATCTCTATTTATCATTTCACTATACAATACAATCTGCCTACAGTGTTTGGTTTCTGCTTTGCTTCAATGTCATTCTTTACTTAGCATAGTTGGTAATTATTTTTTCTTTTTATGTAATAGCTCAGTTAAATTATTATTCCACACGGTTCTGTACTTTCATGTTTGCAAAACTCAACTAAAATTTTACTTTCACTCTTGTCTTAGATTCCTCCATTAACTTCTATCTCCATCTACAGATACTTAGCAGTAATATGTTATGTGATGTCCTGAATGTGAATTACTAGTACACATAATACAAAGTCTATATTCCATTGCTTCCTCAACATAGGTCTCCACGACACATCAACATAATCATCATTATTATAATATTATCCTCATCAAAAACCATAAGACATTTTCAGTAATTCTCACTTCTCACAAAATGTTCTCATCCTATGATTCACTAATTCACATCATCACTAACAGTAAAGTCACCTTACAGAAACATCATGGCAGTAGCATAACAATCATTTCCTTATTACCATGTTACAGATTCCAAATCCAGCATTATGACATCCAACATATTAGAGTCTATATACAATAAAGAAAATTATATTAAGAACTGAATTCTATCCTTTTTTTTCGGAAAAGATACATATAACTTTTTTCTTTTCCAGAATGAAAATTGTTACCATTTACTGTATTATGTTCCTTCTGATGATAATTGTTATCATTTTGATTACTATGTTCTCTCCTGTTGCAATTATTACTGTGCCAATTTTTACTACCACCTCGTTCAAAATGTGTGTGTTTATTGTGATTGTATTTCCCTGTTTTTTTCCCCAACTCTGACCAAAAGTCTACATGGGTTGTGTCATCATTGCCCAACTTAATGTTTCAGCTTTCAGAAACTTCTTAACAAACTTGATTTTCATAATACCAGTCAACAGGGTACCAGCATTGTTAACAAGATTTCAGTTAACTACACCATTAGACAATTCTTCAACTTTTTTACACAAAGCTGAAACAATACTTTCTAGGGTACCAATTTTGTTACTTAATTTTACATTTTCTGTGAATTTGTTGTCTACTGCTCTCATGTGTTCAACAAAACTGCTTTCAACAAATGCCAGATTGGTGTCAACATCAGTTTCCAAAGTTTAAATTCGATTATTTACATTTTTGTCAACAGTTCTTATTTCCACATGCACTCTTTCAAAAGCAATTTTTTTTTCTCTAACTTCAGTGATCTCATCTTTGACATTTTCAACTTCATTATTAAATTCAATTTCTTTCGTTTTGGACTCCACAGACTCTGCTTGACTATCTAACCTTTCAATTTTTTGATTGATATCATTTAACTGAGCTGTATTTTTAGTGATACAATCAGAAAATGCGCATATTGAATGACTAATTTCTGTGAACTGATTCTTTTATCATTTTTCATTTTTATTAACCGAGCCTTATCATCATTGCTCATTTTTATTAACAATGATAGCATAGTACTTATGTCATTATTGTCATCTCATTTTAATTCATCCATTAGTTTCTCCTGTTTTATAACTTCATCACTAATGTTTACCTGTTCATGTTTCACTGCACTACTTAAGTCTCCCATGCCTGTATTATTTCCTATTGATCCAGATTCTTCAATGACTATCATTGTTAATAATCATACAATGTAACACTTCACCAAAAAAGACCAAAAATAAGGAAAATATTTCCAGTACTTAAATTTGTTGTTGGATATCAACATTGTTAATTGTTCACCTCATTTCTTATAAGAGATGTTCAAAAAGAAATGAGCCAGAGGCATAATTACATAAACCAGTTCCTGTATGTTAGAAGTATTGATCCTGGCTGTTGAGGCACTTGTCCTACTGTGACACAAGGCGGTGAATGGCTATCTCATAAAATTCCTTGGGCTGCAATGTTAACCAATTCTGCATGTATGGCTGGACATTGTCGTCCGAGGTGAATCGTTGCCCCCCCCCCCCCCCCCTTCCCCCGCCCCCGAGCCCTTTTAAGGGGACCAAAATTGGTGTAATCACAGGGAGAGAACGCCAGACTGGAGGGTGGCTGAGAACCTTCCATTTGAATTTCTATGGGAGTGCCCCAACTGTGTTGGCGATATGAGGCTGTGCATTGTTGTGGAGCAGAATGACCCCATGGGTGAGGTTGCCTGGTCATTTTGATTTGATCACTTGGTGAAGGGTGGTAAAGGTTTACGAGTAATGCTGGGCATTCACTGTTGTCCTGTGCTGCAGGAAGTGAATCAGAAGTGGGCCATCTTGGTCAAAGAAGAATGTCAGCGTAATCTTTCCTGCACTCGTGGAAGGCGTCGTCCAGCTGTACGTGCAGAACTGGTTAACATCACAGCCCCAGGAATGTTATGAGACACCCATTCACCGCCTTGTGTCACGTGGGACAAGTGTCTCAACAGTCAGGGTCAATACTTCTAACATACAGTTACTGGTTTCTGTAATAATGCCTCTGGCTCATTTCTTTTTGAATGCTCCTTATATTTTTCCCAACCTTTTCTTCTTCTTGTTTGCAAACTCTTTTTTGCTGTTATTGTTGCTGTTTTGTAGCTGTGGTTCATATGTGGCCGATGGTTCACATAAAATTTTCACAATATCTTTTAATCTGCAAGAAGAAAATAGTCCAACACAGTATTCATATTTCACTTTCAGAAAATCCCAGAGGGCACCACCATATTCTGACTGTTCCCACCCTCCTGTTGCCCAGTGTTGAACTTAGTGATGATTTTTGATGCAAGTTAGTAATTTGGGTAACTGGTCACATTTTCACAGCACATGCCACACTGAGATAGTGACACACTGCTGCGAGGACAGGGACAGTCGAGTTTTAATGATCAGTTCTGTTTCTAATAAAGACACTCATCTTTTTTGTTGCTCTTCTTTGTTGTATGTTGATGGCTCCTTGTTCTCTTCCTTTCTGTGTCTCATCTTTCTGTAATTGTTTGAAGGACTACTTCAATAACAATACAAAATAGGGTGGACTTTCTGCAGAATAACACATATATTTTCAGTCATTTCACTTCACAATACAAATCAATAAAACGCACATAACTCATTCTCCATCGTCACACTTCCAACTCGTACAACCAACTGCCCAAAAGAACAAAGAGTTTCCTCTAACAACATGCAGCAAAGAAATTACTATCAAATATTGATCTATTTATACAAAATAATATTTGGAACATATATTTCATAAATAAAATACAATTAACTGTCTTATCTTTTTTTGGCAAGTCCATAATCATCATTGTAATTATATTAAGTACTTATAAACATTGACATTTAAACATTTTCGTATAGTTTTGGTTTTTACGTCTTCACTATGGTATTGTTCACTTCATATGATCCAAGAACAGGTAGTACATTTATCTCAATATAACCAGTTTTATTACAATATCCACATCAACTGTGCCAATGGGCAGCAACATTTCAGATCTTTAAGTCATTTATGTGGTTGACAGGTGTTTAGGAGATCTTGTCCTTGACATATGCCCATGGAAGGAAGTGCATTGGTGTAATTTCAGGCAATCTAGAAGGCCAGGAAACTAGACCATCCCAACCAATCCATTGATATGGAAACCCTTGGCCTAGAACATCTCACGCAATCGTGAGTTGAGTGTGGCAGGGCACCAACTTGTTGAAAAACAACTGTGTCTTGGCGGCCAGCCAGTTGTGGTTACACAAACAGCTCTAGCAAGTCAGAGTAATTAGTTGAATTAACTGTTTTTCCAGAGAAAAAAATGTTCTCATGATGAGATCAACCATCAAACAATACTGCCTGTTCACTTTTGGACTGACACATACCTCTTCTGTCATAGTACGCAGAGTGGTTGTGTGCTAGTTACGAATAATGTGTTTATTTACATTATCACACACTTGGAATGTTGCTTCGTCAGAAAACACTAGGTTGTTTAGAAAATTTCCATCCTCCTCTGAATGGTGAAGAAAGTCCACAGCAAATTGCACACATTGTGGCTTGTCTGGTTTCAATGCATGTATCAGTTGCAGTAGGTACAGATACGTCTGTAAATGTTTCCAAGGGATCCTATGCATGGTCACCCTAGGTGTTTGCAGCTCCTGAAACAACCTCCGAACAGATTTCTGCTGTGAATGTTGGAAAGCCAACATTGTCCGTCCACTGTCAGCTTCACTTGTTTCAAGTTATCCAATATGGAGTTTCACATCAACACCTCTTGTGTGCGTAAAATTGTTGTATCGCTAGCATATCAGCATTTGTAAGGGAGGTTGCTTCCTGTACTTTGTTTGGAAATTCCTTTAGACCTGTGTGTCTGATTTGGTCTGAGTAAACCATTCCACATACTGAGCCTTTGCTTGAACTGCTGTCTTTATGCTTCACTCATGGCAACCTGGAACACACAAAAACAAAACTTCATGAATTTGTCTGTCACATAAGCCAAACATGGTAAGATATCTTAATTAGTTTGGGTGCTATAACACACTGAAGTTGTAGCTTAACTTTTGAGACACCCTGTACATCACTTAGAAATGCAAACATGTTAATTACAAACCCCAAATGCAGCCAGAACAGGAATGAACTCCTGGACTGAGTGTGCAGCTATTTATACAAACATTGAATATTCCAGGATATACCTACATTAAAAATATAAGATACTTCAAGAATATGTCAGAAATGATAAATACTAAATAGCAAATAAGAGCTGGCAGTTGGGCCTGAATTGGAGACCTGCAACATGCCAGCCAGCAATGCTAAGCATTACGCGACACTGCATACACCACAGTCACTGCAGTAGTCTTCATAACCTAAACTTACAAATTGAATATCTGACAGTCTTTTTGGTGTGCCGATCAGCGATGTCAAAGTTGAGCTGTGTGGTAGGGTTTACAATAACTTCTTTGTCGTTTACTTCTTATCAGATTGTCAGTAGGTTGTGAACTGACAGCTACAATCTAACTTGACTTGATCCACAAATTTTTGCTGGTCGTAATTGATCATGGTCAAGGAAGAATTCTGAAATTTTTAATATAAAATTTGTCTTAATCATACATTCATAAAATGATAACCTGTTTCAATTGCTCAAGCAATCATTTTCATAACTAAAATAAACAGAAAATGTAATTGTTCATCAAAAGTTCTAACAACTTGCAATATGTACTATATAACAAGAAAATTGACAGAAAATGTACCATTAAAATAATGATACAATGAATAACTTGTAATATGTAGTACAAAAACATTCAGAGTCATGAAAATTACTGTGTGTTCTATGACGCAACTGTTCAAGATATTCATATGCACATCTGCTAGAGGACACGATGGTGTGCGTGATAACATGGTGAAATTTATCATACTAATGCAAAATAAACAAAATGGCTGTGGATGGTGGTGGTAATACTAACATATAGGGCAAGTGTATGAGAAAATAGAACACAAATTCTAATGAGCAGACTGTCATTTGATAATGGGAAAATGCACATCAGTAAATTACAAAGTAATTTAACAAATAAAATGCAAGGTACAAAAAGTCAGAATTGAAACGCTGCAGTGCTGATGTGTTCATCACAGACAACAGGGGTCTCTTTTCTTCAGGTGCTCACTAACTTGTTCTCCAGTCGCTGATGTGTTGTGGATGAGCAGTGATGGATCAGAAGCAGTGTCATGTCTCCTTGGCTTCACACAGGGCAGTAAAAATAAGAATCACTCATCTATGCATATTAATGTATCACATTTTCGACACATGACATCAGAATATCAGATCACTAGTGCATCTCATATCAAATTCTTTTAGCACATCAAGTAGTCATTGCATGGTTTGCACTTCCGTGTGCTTTTCTGTGTTTGTTGTGTGTTTTTTAGCAATGTGTGTACCAAAGACTGTTTTATTTTGGAAATGTGTCTGCTCTCTGAAGCACAGTTTTGAATTACTGTCCTATTTGAGCCATGTAATACTGTTCACAATCACTGCAGTTCATCTTGTACACACCCAAGTTCAGGAACTCATCATGTTTGTATCCAGCTTTATCCTGAAGATGTAATCTTGAAGTAGTTTTTGTTTGAAAACCTATTTTAATGAAACTTCCTGGCAGATTAAAACTGTGTGCTGGACCGAGACTCGAACTCGGGATCTTTGCCTTTTGTGGCCAGGTGCTCTACCATCTGAACTACCCAAGCACGACTCATACCCTGTCCTCACAGCTTTACTTCCCCCAGGAGAGCTTCTGTGAAGTTTAGAAAGTAGGGGATGAGGTACTGGCAGAAGTAAAGCTGTGAGGAAGGGATGTGATTCGTGCTTGAATAGCTCAGATGGTAGAGCACTTGCCCGCGAAAGGCAAAGGTCCCGAGTTCGAGCCGCGGCCGGCACATAGTTTTAATCTGTCAGGAAGTTTCATATCAGTGCACACTCTGCTGCAGAGTGAAAATCTCATTCTGTAATCTACTTTAATGTTTGATTTTTTAAAAACCTTGCTCAATTTTTTGTGATATTTTCCCATTATATGTCATAGCAGTATATTTAGTTTTTGTTTTCTGGGACTGTTTTGACAGTTGTAGATCATTGTAATTCATTTTGTTTCTTAGTTTTTCAGGATTTGACAGCAACTTTGGTAGTTTTATAACTGTTTGCTAAGGCAGTTTGTTTCAGTATACTGACTTTGTTTCACTTCATTTCAGTGGCAGATGTAGTAGACAGTGAACTACAGATCTGAGGTGGGGGGGGACTATTTTATAACTTTGATGTTGACATGAATTTTAGAGAGATATGACTACTTTGACCACAACACCAATTATTACAAACAATACATAGATGAGATGATTCTCCCCATTAAAGATAATAAGGCAGATGTAGATAGCTTTGCACAAAGTATAAGTTCCATGTACCCTTAAATTAATTTCACTCTTGAATTAGAGTAAGATAACTGCCTTAACTTCCTTGACCTAATTGTAACCACAAAACAGGTAAACATGTTTCCATTGTCTGCAGAAGACCAGTTTGCACCCATTCATGTCATTATCAATGTTATAAAAGAGCTTTTTTCAATGAGATGGTTACCAACTAATATGCTTACCTTTGCATCTACATGAAATAAATATAGAACTTGATATACAGAAACAAGTTGCTGTATTGAACGGTTATAATTGTATCCAGTTATCTTTCTTAAGGTTCCTTCTAGGTTTTTTTGATGGATTCTGTAACAGGTATTTCGACACCAATGTTGATTTTTGTGTGGCAGTGTTGGCTTTTTGGAAAATGGCTTAGTATTTTCCTTGAGTGAGCCAGTGGTAGTTTGCCCTCATTGGTGGAAACTATGCATAGGTCAGAGTTTGTATCGGTTTGCCATCTGCCTGATCAGAACATTTTAAATTCCTTGGCATTATAACTTAGAGTGAGTTGTTATATGTTGATATATTTGGACATTTGTTGTCCATTTTCATCTGTGGTTTTGTTTTGGCTGTTAAAATCTGCGACATATATGTGTGACTTAGTTGCCATGGGTAAGGCAAGTGTTGGCCACTTTGTGTTAGGTGGGTTATAGGCTGATGTAGTCAGGCATTGAAGTTCTATAATAATTACTTCTCCGTAGTTAATTTTCTGGCATGTTACTTCAGCATAATCAGAGTTGCTGTTCTTTAAATATCCAGGAGAAGGTGAGAGGGAGCATTGATATCAGTCTATATCCTGTAATTTTGCATATAGCTGTTGATTTATCACCAAATGGGTTTCTATTCATTGTGGTGGATGTCTGAGCCAGCAAAAGATTAATACTATATTGGGCCTGATCCAATGTTCCTACAAAGTCCCTACAAGCATGGAGGATAGATATGTAAGTCACTTATGGCAATGACATCAGGTGGGTAAAGGAGGGTCCTTAGGGATAGAAGATATTAGCACATCATTCAGTCATTTTACTTGTTCTTCAAATATGAAAGAAATGGGCACAAAGGAACCTCCATGTAACATAGTAGAGTGGCTTGTGAAATGTAGATATTTTCTTAACTGAAGAGAACTTTATCCAAAAACAAACTGGCTATCATCCTTTTTATATATGCCTGTCGGCTAAACAGCTTGTCCTCTATTTATTGAATGACTAGTTGTATAAATTTTAATTTAACTGCTGAATTGTGCTTTTCAGTAAACAAGTTTTCCACTTCTGTTTTTACATGAGAAAATGATGTTTTTTTACTTACAAGAGGCTGTAACTTTCTAGAAGCTAGGTTTCTCGCAGTATTATAATAATAAAGATGTAAAATCTTTCTATGGTTTTAAGGTCAACAATGTGGATGAGGTTCTGGTTTGTCACTCGGACTTCCTGGACATTTGCCTCAAGGACTGCATGCTGACTAATCCAAAGCTCTTGCGAACAGTGTACAAGTTGCTCGATGTGTGTATGTCATTTCACGACTTCATGGAGGTAAGCTTTTCTTTGTCAGAAAACTTGTCCTTATATAGCTTGTACTAATGCATAAGAGAATTGAATTTAAATAGAAACAACTATTGACCTTAGCTGTCAGTAAGTCTTAGATTTATGATCACATTCAACTGAAGGCAGGAACACCTTCTGTAGAGAAAGCAGATGCATACTGCAAGGACTCGAATTTTGTTACTCAGTATTTTTCGTAAGATCATGCGCATTTTATATTGTAGTTGTAGCACTAGAATTGTTTCATTTAATTGGCATTTATAGGAAAAAAAAACTGACTGTGGAAACGAAATTCATCATAATTTCATACTTTTGGTAATGAGAAACCTCTGAAGAACGTAACAGTTACTATGTAGGAAAAAGGTTATCAAATCATTGAAGTCAGGAGAAGGCTGAATGAGGTCAAATGAAGGAAGATGAATATTAAAGTTTACACAAGCACACTCAAAGGACAAACAAAAGAGAGAGTATTATATGCTACAAGAAGGAAGGTGTTGGAAAGGTGTAAACTGTTTACATCTCCAGCATCTTGGAGGTCATGACATGAAGTACAAGTCAGATTTCTTCAGGTAACTGCCTGTAGCTGCGTAATTCACTTTCACAGTTTACTTATAGAGTCTTTTTCTATCCAGTAATCTTTAGTCTGAAACACTAATCACCAAAGTATTACTTGTAAGGAACATTCTTCCCATTCTTGCTTAATATAACAAATGTTTATACATGTACCTCATATATAGCATCATTTTCAGCCCAAGTTAGCAACAAGTTGTGGAGTATGACAACCTGGCATATTATTCTCTCAGCCCTTCTGTCAAGTGCATTCATACTACAGTAATGGTGACAATCACAGAACTTCTTAACAGTACATGTGCTGTCAGTTTCCACAACAATTTGTTATGAAGTGTTCGCATGCTTAACTGAGAGGTAACGTGCTTACCTGTCATGCAGCGGGCCCAGGTTTGATTCCTGGCCGGGTTGGAGATTTTCTCCGCTTGTGGATTGGGTGTTGTGTTGTCATCATCATCATCAACACGCAAGTTGTCCAATGTGAAGTCCCCTGAAATAAGACTTGCAACCCGGCAGCTGAACTTCCCCAGATGGGACCTCCCAACCTCCAATGCCACACGATCATTTCATTTTGTTATGAAGTGCATGAATTTTAGAACAGCATGGCCAGTAAAAGAGAAGTTTTAACAGTGGAAGAAAAGTGAAAATGATTCAGAATTGAGAATGGAGTTAAAAAGGTTGGCGTGTTTCATCAATTTGGCATAGTAATTTCTTAGTCAAAACAATTTTGAAGAACAAGGATAAAATTTTTACAGTGTTTGAACAAAATGGATCTAAAATTAAGCAGCTACAAAAATCTGAATGGAGCGATGGGGATGAGGCGCTGCTTAAGTGGTTTAAGCAACAGAGAAGCATCAGTGTACCCACTAGTGGACCTGCCCCTATGGTGAAAGCAAAAGAATTAGCCAAGAAATTAAAATATGAGGAATTTGTGGGCAGCAGTATTCAAGCAATATCATGGCATTACTTTTGGCAAAGTGAGCAGTGAAGCTAACAGTGTGAATACTGCAACAATCCAACAATAGATGCAGACTGTGACATCTTTAGTGTAGACGAGACTGGGATTTTCTTTAAATTTAAACCTGACAAAGCTCTGAAATTCAAGGATGAAAAATGTGTTGGAGGCAAGTTATCTAAAGAACGAAAAGCAGTTCTGGTTTGTGCTAACGCAGATGGAACTGAGAAGAAAAAAATGCTCGTGATAGGTAAATCAATAAGTCTTAGGCCTTTTAAGTATGTAAAAAATCTACCAGTGCACTACAAGGGTAATAAAAGATCCTGGATGATCCCCAAACTCTTTGAAGCTGAAATAAGGCATCGGGATTGGGAGCTTAGAAGTCAGGAAAGGAAGATGCTAGTTCTTGTTGACAACTGTTCAGCACATCCTGCACCGTCTGGTCTGGAAAATATTAAGCTTGTTTTTCTTCCTGCAAATACAATAAGTGTATTGTAGCCCATGGGCCAAGGAATAAATAGGAATCTGAAATGCCACTACCATAAGCTCCTATTACTGAAAGTGGCATTAAGGAAAAGCATCTGTTATGCTGATGGATGTGATCAGATGCATTACCAAAGCTGGGAGCTGGTTCACAGCCTTAACCATCAAGAACTGTTTGTCACGCGGGAATCACAACTGAAGGAATAAATGCTGGCAAAACTGAATAGATGTTCAATGACACTAATGATGTGCTGCTATCTGCGTTGCTGCCAGAAATCAGTCAGTGCAACTGTAAAATGTATGCAGCAATAGATGACGACCTTGTTACAACAGAAGTGCAACAAAGATGAAATTGCAAATGAACTAAAGAATCAGGGCCACAGTGACTATGAAGTGAGCAAGAGAGATGAAAAGAAGAGGAAGAAGAAAGAAAGTGCCTATCCCTACTGTGAGTAGAGGAAGAAGAAAGAAATGAAGTGCCTATCCCTACTGTGATTGATGCTTTAGAAGCTGTTAGAATTGCAAACATGTCCTATGGAACTAGGACAGGGAGCAGGGAAATTGCAAATGAAATAATGAAAGTGTGTATTGGGCAATTATACAGCAGAGTAAAATGGCTGATTACTTCACTCCTAAGTAAAGGAGTTTACTGAGTACTCGACATATTGCTGTATATATTGTATTCATGCAAGCTCAAGAGTGAATACTGTACATAAAATAAAACAAGTCTAAATAAATTTGTTCTTTTCCCTTTGCTGCCACAATGAACTGAAAATATGAATTTGATTACGACCACATTTGTTTATAACAACATAATTTTCAAGTTCCTTTGAATGTTGCCATAGCCAGGTTCCACTGTATATAAATTGGCTAGTTTATTGTTTCTGCATAGGCAGTCTTAAAATCTGGAAATATGTAAACACAAATTAAGCAACTATCTTTCAAAAATTGTGTTTGAATGTAGTTTGTTTGTGAGAGCAGGTTTATCTTTCAAAAAATGTGTTTGAATGCAATTTGTTTGTGAGAGCATCATGTTACACCTCATATGAAATGCCGAACTGTCCACCAGAACATTTCGGAATGCAGCAGCATTAGGATTGTGATCTATCATTTCACAATATTGCTGCTTATGTTGGTCAGGATCCCACAACTGTCGTGAATATGAAATAAAGAACAGACATAATGTTCACTTGGCCAAGTAAGATTGAACTATCGCTTCAAATACCTTGAGTAAGGAAATGGCCTTGCATGCAGAAAAATGAAGTATCTACACAGAGATGCAACCATATTTGGAGCACCACAGACTATCAGTATGGCAGCCATTGTTGCGGTGGGCAACAGAGAGAGGTGCATCTACAGTGTTATGACAAGTGACAAACTTGACACAGGAATGGTACAGCTTATTGCTCCAGATGAGTCCCTTTTCTGCCTACAGCGTCACCATTGTCATAGACATACACATATGGGAGGCTCCAAGAATGATCAAATGCTACCAGATTGCGTTTTTTGTAGTCGTATGGGCTCTGCACCTGTCGTGATAGTGTGTATGCTATTAGGTGCGTTACATGGTATCTCTGATTTGCATAACCAGTAAGTTGGACAGTGGCCATCACATTTCTGAAGTGTTAAAACTGGTGGCTGTGTCCTGTCTTTGAGATTTTTTGTGATGCTGTCTTTCAGCAAGATGATGCAAAACCTCATTTTGCCCATGATGTCGTGACCTACCTTGATATACAGGGTGCTAGACTGTGTCCTGGTCAGCCTGTTGAAAACAGCTGGTCATTGTTTGTTGAGGACAAGTACACTAGCACTCATAAGCCACTACAACTGATGAACTGTGACATAGAGCTGAAGCAGCATGGAATGTAAGGTACCTATATTTGTCATCCAAACTCAGTTCAACTTGATGCCCAACTGGGTTAGAACCTTTGTTACTGCCAGTGCTGGCAGCTCTCTGTACTAAACATACCATCCTATGTACTTCCAAATTATCTACAAATTTAATCATGTATTCTTCTTATTGTTCTGTGGAGACACAGTAAGGAAAATTTTGTTATTTGCTGTGCTTCCTGATATCATTTTAATGGCCGTTAGTGTACAAGGGGGCTTCAAAAAGTAAGTTACACATTACTATAGCAGGTGAAATAACTTCTATTGAATGCTGCAGCACACTTCAAAGTGACACACATGCATGGCATGATTTTTCAAGATACTCGCAAAGTCTCTCTATGCAGGAATGTTCAAACAGTTGTTAAATTCCTCAATGATAGAAATCTGCTCCTTGGTCATGGGGCCATTCAAAAAACTGCTACATAAACATCCTCATTGTTGGAAAAACTTTTTCCCTCCCAGCTGTTCTTTCAGCTTGCCAAAAAGACTCAAATCATATGGTGCAAAATATGGACTTCCAGATCACCGCCATCCATGTCTGTGCTACCTTGGTCAAATTATTGGCATCATTTTGCTACAGCCAGACACAACATTGCATTTGGTCAGTATATTGCCACAATTTCATCTTGAATCTGTGTGCAATGTAGTCATTTTGCCAACAAGAATCATAGTGTCACACATACTTCAACTTTGGATTGTGTTTCCAAATTCCACACCATTTCACTCTTACACAGTGATACACCTGTTACCCATACCACAGCAAATATGTTTTTGCAAGCAGCTTGGAGTCTGTACTCCTCTTCTGACAATGTGCCACTTTTGTTACACACTGGTCTTAGCATGGGATGACATACATAACTTACTTTCTGAAGTTCCTATGTTTATATATACTTAAAGTTAGCCCTTTGTGTAATTAAAATTGGTAAATGAAATTTTTGATTCTTAAAAATTTACTTCGTGAGGTCAGTGTGTGTGTGTGTGTGTGTGGGGGGGGGGGGGGGGGGAGGTGTATAATGGTGGGAGGCAGAGGAGTGAGATGACAGGCAAGGTACATAAGTTCATTGCTATCCCTTTAATGTAGTGCTTATTCCAGTTTCATATTTACTGTCAGCAAAATGGTGAATGAGAAGTCATGTGTGTGATGGTTGTTGTACATTTATGAAACTTGCTAGTTCTAGAACATTTTACTCCTGTTTTTACAGTGCACTGCATGATATCATCCAGAATTGTTGGGTATTCAATTCAATCAAGTGACTAATTATGTCATATTTAACTACTGCTGTTTTGTTGGTAGCTGCTTACTGCGAAACTTTGTTGACTAGTTTCAGTGTTTCTGAAATGCATTACATTATTGATCTTTTTGCTGGTTTTTGTTTTTGTGCCCAACGTTTTCATTTCATTTTTCCTACATGTCCCTTTGTGGCATATTTCTCTTCCAGCAGCTCAGATAATGTCAGCGGTCCAGTGCTCCACAGAGTTATGCTTGCATATTCATTCTTTTCATTCTGCTCTAAATGAATTGACAATCTGTTACTAGTCATGACAAGAAACTTGCAAAATGAAAGAAAGAAAAATGTGTGTGGGCCATTGAAGAGACTAAGGAGTGGGGTTCTTATTCACTTCATTTAGGTTTTTGTTTGTAACAAGGAGTTGATGAGAAAATGCAAACTCAATAGTGATGATTATAAAGAGAAACTTTGTGTGTGTATATGCCTGTTCCTGTCACTGTGCAGAACATGGGTCGATACTACATGGAGGCGGAGCTGACTTCGATGATCGGGTCTGATGGGAGCTCTGACTCACTTTGTGAGGTATACTTTGCCAATGCCTTCTTGTACTGAATTATTTTTAAATTGCAGTTGCTTGTGGTACACCATTGTTTCTTAGCCACTAAGTTCAAATATTTGGTTTATTATGGTATTGGAAACATTTATGGAATGCATTTAGACAGATATTTTTAGATTTTCCATTTTATTTATTTTGCAGTTCCATGCCATTCTTATTGGTTTTATGTTGTTGCGTGGTAAGCATGAAAAGAATGGATGGCTACAAGTAGTGGGGTGACAAATCCCGCAGGTACTTTGCTAAACATAAGAAATTAGGTTTCCTGCAGTCATTGTTGTAATGAGCTACAGCACTTCATAGCACTGTTTAGCCATTGGTAACTTTCTTGTTGCCCATGTTAGTTTCTTTTTTTGTGTTCCTTACCTGTACTGGGTTATATTTTTTCTGATTGTTAGTGGCTCCCTGATTAACTGTGTCAAATAACAAATGTACACACCATCAGATTTGTTGAAACTAATATTATGTATAATATGAATTATGATAGGTTGCTACACGCCACATAGAGAGGCATTGAGTGACAGATACACACATTTAACAGTAGACTAAGCTATCGGGCAAAGTCAGTCATCAGATGTAGAAAACAAACACACACACACACACACACACACACACACACACACACGCACACACACACACACACACACACACGCACACGTACACAGAGAGAGAGAGAGCCACTGTCGTTTTCAGGCACAGAGGCCAGACTTCAGTGGTCTGTTGTGGGAGTACAGAAGAGGCATGGGGTGGGAAGGATAAGGGATACACCAGAGTGGGGCTGGGGAAAGATGCTGTAGTGCTCCCTGAAGGTGTGTGCTGGGACTGGGAGGGGTTAGGATGGTGGGGTGGTATGCACATGATTGGGAGGCTCTGCTGTATGTAGAGAGGGGGATGGGGGGCTGGGATTGGGGGGGTTAAGATGGTGGGGTGTTATGCACATGATTGGGAGGCTCTGCTGTATGTAGAGAGGGGGATGGGGGGATGCAAAAAACAGTGAAAGGGCCATACAGGTACACAGGTGGGGGTAGGGGTCTATGATAGATGATGGGTGAGGCTGGATGGGAGCAGTGAAGGCCATTCAATTTTGTCAGTTGTTGAAAAACTATCAACTCATTTATTTGTAGTTTTTGGTATTGGTTGAGTTATTCATTTATTCTTTTGAGTGAAACCAGTCCATGGGTGCAACAAAGTGGAAACAATCAATTTTGTCAGTTGTAGTTTTACTTATCTACAGGATAATTATTTATCCATTTCTTTCGACTGAAAGCAGTCTGTGGAAGCAGCTGAAGGAAAACACACAGTGCAGTCCAGCAGTTTGAGTTTTGAGTGGAAATGCTCAGTTCTGCCATAGATAAATTATCATCATTGACTGCATTCTGTTATTGCCTGTCAGCACTGTTGTTGCTGTTCTGATATTTACTTTCTATTTAGTGCCAATAGGTGGATTTTAGTTCAGTTTTTCACCCAGGTTTATGATCAGGCATGATCATTTATGTTCAGATCCAAATGCATGAATTCTCAGTTTCAGGTCCAAATGCGCAAATTCTCAGTGGCATGGGAATGGAAGAAATCATGACTTGGTAAAAATTGACCCTCAATTAAAGAAATTGAAAGAAAATTAATGAATGATGTTAAACATTTCTCGCAAAAAACGCATTTGACAAGTAACCGTATATTCTTGAAAAGCGAACAATTGGAGGAAGAAAAAACTGTGTCTTGCATACTTTCTGTTCATGTCACTTCAGCATTTACTGAAATAGAATGGGTGCAAACTAGTGGGAAGAGATAGACAGAGCTTCAACAAATTTATATAAAAAAGTAATTATTCAACATTGTAGGAAAAGGTAGATTGCCATTTACCGTAAAGATGAAGCATTTAGTTGCAGGCAGGTGCAATTAAAAGACACTTGCACAAAGCCTTCAGCCACAGCATTCATAAGAAAAAAAAGAGAAACACACACTGTTCATTCACACAAACAAACACACCATTTCCAACCGGTCATGCATACATGTATGAAGGAACATTACATTGTAATTCAGAATAATACAGGCACTGCAATATCGTAGTCATCTGCCAACACAAGGCAAGCGACTTTGAAGTAATATGTCTCCCCTGTACTGGAATATACATATGGATGTATGAGTACAGATTATACACACGTGGTTGATGACATATGGAAGTTTGGCTCTGGCCATGAGTGTGCTCAGGTAGCCAAATGGTAAGGCAACTGCTTCTGATTAGTAGGAAATCTGGTTTCGAATCCTAGTCAGGCACAAATTTTCATTGTCGTCACTCCATTATACAGCTGATAGTACATATTCGCAGCTGTGAATAAATTTCGTGTATATCCACAATGTTTGTGTAGAAGTTGATGCCCTCCTCTCCCCCACCCTTTCTCTCTTACAATACAACACATTTCACCGTCACCAAGAGAACTGTTACAGTGAAAAAGATTAGTATTGTCAGAGGATTTTTGGAAGTGAAAACTGTCGTGCAATCTTTAGAATTCTGTGAATGTTGAACTGGCTGTTTCTTTCAGACAGTTGTATGCAAAATTCGTATTTATATTATATAATAGTATTTTAGATTTGTTGAATGTCATCTTATCCAAGCAGTTTTTTCACGAAATATTGCCACCTGCAATGATGAAGATATAATGCAGTTTTCATTTGTGCATTTCTTCATAAGACATGCTTGCGGGGTTTGCCCTTACCATGTCATTTGTTACAGACCAGTGCTATAGTGACCTAAAATAAAATCAGCTATAAGAAACTCAGTTTCTAGGTCTGTGAAGAAAAATTAACTGTTCTCACTATAAAAGAACTATTCATCAGGAATTGCTTTCCAGCACTGTAACAAGTTTCATCAAAGATGTCTGTAGCAAAGAGGTCATACACTATCATCAAGATGATTTATTTTAATGAAACTTGACACAGCGTAGTTTAAGCAGAGCTTAACAGAACAGTCTCTGGAATCCTATCCCTACCTTTCATCTAGTTATATGGATAAGTTTTCAGTTTAACAGTCAACGGATACTGTAGCTTCCAGATTCAAATTTGTGTGACTAATAAACAGAAGAATTGTCCTTTAGGCAAAAATTAAAAGCTAATTCATACATTTAAATATGTTGGTACAGGCATTAAAATTGATAATCTGTGTAGCCCCTCTGTCTGCATAAGACTCCCATTCTTAGCATTTAAGTTTTTTCTGTAATATTGCACATTAATGAGTATAGAGAATAATATGTATGGGGTATTTAGTATAAACTATTTTATACACAGAATCCTTCCAGACATCTCTCTGTTCTCAGAAAAACAAAGTGGTTAATTGATCAGGTGGGGCTGGTTTGGTGACTTGATGTTAGTATCATGCTTGGTTGATTTGCATTTATGTTTTTAGTGTGAAAGTGAATGGGTGCAATGCTTCTGTAGTATTAGTGTTAGCATTTCAGCACTGTGCTAATCACAGAAGTAGGATTATTAGCCATTGCTATGAAAATTTGTTTTCCTACATATACAGTTATCAGTTACGGCATGTTTAGTAAATTTTTGATGTTCAAACCTTTAATTTCAATTTGTAACAATTTATTGCTGCCAGAGGTTGTTACTATAAAACATTCTCTTTATTGTCAGTTTCCATTTTATTTCTCGTAGTGATAGCTGTCTTGTTTAGCAAGGTATTAAATGTAATTCCCTGAAGAAAGAATTTAACTCTTTGTCTGCAGTTAATTATGTAACTGTTCTCATCTGTGTGTAGATGGAATTATGAGAGTAGATGCATGTAAGTTCTTTGAACCTAAATTTCATGTGTGTGTAAGGAAGTTGTTGAAAATCATGATTGATGACTTGCTTTTCAGGATTATTACACATTTTCATCAGTCATGGGGACAGATTGTGGAAATTCATTTATTTTGAATTTCCTCTGTGACTAATGTTTGTGTTTCATAAAAATATGGTTTATTTTGTGTGCTAATGTATTATTGGAGATTATTATGTGCTATATAACTCTTTATTTTATCAAAGATACAGTGTACTCACTCAATTTTCATCTCCATTTTAAAGTGGTATGGTTAATTGATAGATTAGTTGATCTCCTTGCGAACTGGTCAGTTCATTCTATGATTGGGACTTAAGTGAAATGATTTGAATTGATTGCTGGGTTCAAGGTGCTGCGATTTGGCTGACACACGTCCTGATACCATAACACATTCTCATGTGTGCACATACATTCCTTCTCTCTCTCCCCCCTCCCTCCCTCCCCCCTCCCTCCCCCATCCCTCCTCCTCCCTCCCTCCCTCCCTCCCTCCCTCCCTCCCTCCCGCCCTTGTCTCCTATGTCTTTCTCTTTATATATGTTTGAATGCTGGGATGTTAATCAGTGAGATTTTATGACTTTATTCTTACTCTGTAATAACTTAACTGCAATTCAAACAATTATAAAACCTAACGTGATAGTCCTTCTCAAAGTACACTGTACGGAAGATAATGCTGGAGTCTAAAAAATGGTGAACTGTGATGTGCTTGCAAGCTAGGTGCAGTTACAAGTGTGTCTGGCTTTTGACAGAGTATACCTCATGTTCACACACATCTACACAATTAGACAGCAATGAACTAGTGTTCATTAGGAATCTGTTGGTCAGTTGCTGGTCTTTCATAGCCCACATTAGTGTGCATTATTTTCTTTGATGTACTTTTTTGAGAGTACCAATCAGTATTAAGGTATCCAGTTGTTCACACCAGCTTTTCACTGCACACACTAATGTTATGTGCTGGGAATTTATCATGTGCAGATGTGCACAGGATGCTGCGATTGCTGCTGTCTTTAGAAAAAGTGTAAGGGGTTTATTGTGCTGATGACTATTTAATACCTAGTTTTTCATCATCAGCCATTTGACATGTACTGCTAGAAAAGGTTTCCACCAGACTTCTCGTTTCATTATGGTATTAGCTCATATGCAACCATGTCATTCTTCCATTTTTTCTAAAGTCATGCAACTTAATTTCTTTATTTCATATTCTCAATCATTTTTAATCTTATGGAATGTATCGGAGAACTTCCTTGGTTCATCAACCTTCAATTTGTCTATGTACATGTTTTATCCTACGCTATACATTGATTTATAGGTGTGGAACCACCCTCTAAAACAGATGGATAAACAAAAATTTAAAGTGAAGTTGTATGATATGAGAGGAGGAAGAAAACTCGTACAGTGTGTTAACTGTAAGACGGCTGAGTTGTGTGGGGAGTGCGGGGAGAGGAGGAAACAAGCATTGGCTGGCGAGGGGACAGGAGCCGTTGGCGGGGGGGACAAGGCACGTCTACCAGTTGCAGTGCTGGCACTACAAATTGCGCGTCATGCTTACACGAAAGCAGACGAAAGGCTTGGAAGTAAAACTCACTTTAAATGTTGTTCGTAAACGAAACTGAAATCGTCATGTACATTAATATATATATATATATATATATATATATATATATATATATATATATATATATATATATATATATATATATGTGTGTGTGTATGTTTGTATACTATGCGCTCACAAACCATTCATCCGATTGCAATGAAACTTTGGTGAGTTGTTCTCCGAACGCCCGAGAAGAGTAATGGACAGTGTTTAACAGTAACGTCAGTGTCACATGCGTAGCGCAATCAATTAGGTAAAGGCTTGTCATGCAGCGCATCCGCATTCGTTTCCCACTGCTCGCAATTTTATTTCATTCCCTGCAATGTTATACTATTAATTATAAAATTTAAATATACTTAAACAGGTCATATAGTATAACGTAACTGTCAATCTCTATATATAGAAATGAATGTATGTATATCTGCCCTCTGTGCGTTCCCAAACCATTCATCCGATTGCGATGAAATTTTGGTGATTTGTTCTCCATACGCCCATGAAGGTTCCTAGCCGAAAAAAAAGAAATAAGACACATTCTTGAGGAGATATGACGTCATAAACAATGAGATGCCACCGTGGGAAAATACCCAGATTTATGCATCCACTATTTAAGAATGAGAGCACTTAGCGACTAGCAACAAACGTTACATACAATTTCAAACTTCTACGAAAATTATTCTCGCTGACACCCCCCACAAAATAATGAAAGGAAAAATGGTTGTCGCTTACTACATTTTCTCAGTGCATACCGTAAATATGCCGCAGTAGGCATGACGTTTTAATGTATTATTTCGTTACTATTAACTCTAATCGCAACATATTTCGCATACAGTATCCACATATATCAGTAAATGCGCCGGCAAATTTATGTCTCTTTACGACATATAATTCATAATTCAGGAGATATGACGTGGTAAACATCGAGATGCGTGAAAAAGTGCCCCGTCAGTCATGACGTTTTGTTCTGTTATTTCTTCACTACTAACACTATTCGCAACACGTTTCGCAAACGTGTTAAAAAAAGTGTATAAAACCATGGGCGTAATCTTCCAGTGCTACGCATGCTTTGTCCTGTGTATGTAGCAGCTCTCACTGAAGATTTGTAAATGGGGTGAAGCAATTTTTTCTGCTCCCTTTCCCTTTCGCAGAATTCAATCACACGCAATATAATTTTGCGAGCATTGCTACGTAATACTGGTTTCCTTCTAACCGTAGGCCTACCGGTAGGGGTTGTTGGCGACTCCCGAGATGGGCCAGCAACTGCCTCTTCACTCATTTTGATAATGTTTAGCACAACTGCACAATAAAAACACGCAGAACAGTACAGCGTAAAACAATAACGAAGCAGATGACAATGGCTACCTTGTACAACACAGTCGGCTACGTAATGTTGGCAGCAGTCGAAACTGCGTGCCTACCGAAGCCTCCCGACGTTTACTGACTTCTAACGATTCAGGACTAGGGAGAGGTCTGCCATCTAAAAGTTTACACACTGTAAGGCCGTTATCAACCATCTTTTAAGTCACCATCTTCGATACAGCTTGTAATTTTCAAATGGAATGGAGTCATGTGACGTATCAAATAGATAGAGAATCAAATGTGAAAAAACAGTGGCGTCTTTCACTTGAGCATAACTTTATTCACTTTAGAGTTATTCTAAATTTTGTACAGATTGAGGTAAAAACTGGTGATAACACTTAATATCTACAGGATGTGCTTAGCATGTTGTAAGGTGGTTGTTAACTGCTACACCCATTCCTCATTGTCTTCTGTTGTAGCATTTGCCCTGATCTGTTTCTTCATTTTCCTGCCTCTCCTAGTAACATCTAAGATGAATCTCTTCATTGCTCACATACTTACTCTCAGTATTTGAATAGTTTTTGCACTGAAAATCTGTCTTACCAGCATAAGTTAAAATTGGCTGTAAACACTGACTGTAAACTTTCTCTTTCTAACGCACTGGAAACATAGGTTTGAAAACTCTATTTATTATAACCCCCCCCCCCCCCCCAAAAAAAAAAAAAAAAAAAAAAACCACACACTACAAATAATATTTACACTTCCATTTCTTTCTTTGACTAACTGCCCAGTTGTTGTTCTTAACACAACCTCAACAGCTAGGTAGAAGCTCATTCTTCTGTCCATATTTGTTTGCAAAGAAATTTGTTTTTGGATGGGTTCCACCTTGAGCAAAAGAAAAAATTGTTTGTTCAAGGTGGAACCTTCGCTAAAAATTTAAAACCAAACAATGGAAACTCTAGGTAGGTGTATCAACAATATAGGAAAAGATATATTGCTACATACTGTAAAGAAGACACTTAAGTTCCAGACGGGAACAATAAACAATAAAATTCATATTGACAACTACTTTCGACTTCCTTGAAGGACTTACAGGATGCCATTTTCCTCCACTGACATTTTCTTCTTAACAATGGAAAAATAAACACCTTATTTCATTATTTAGCAATAAGCTAATTTCGCTCCCTTGAGTATTTTCAAGCTACATCACAATAAAGATCATTATGCATACAACATGTTATGATGTAGCAGGTATAGGCACAGTGCATATGTTAAGTCCATGCATAAAATGGAAAAACGTGCAAGCAACACATGTCAGCTTTGCCACTTTACCATCATACATCACACATTAAAATACATTAGTGTAACTAATGGAAACACACATTTTGGAGTTGCCACCTTAAAATAAAAAATCTGCAGTTTTCTTTCCAATGTGTTGTTAAACATTATTTTAGTCCACTTTCATACTTGCATTATAATGTTCTTTTAGTCATTGTTGAAGTTATCTGCAGTGAAGACACTGTATTGTCACAACCTAAACAAAGGTGGTTTACCTAAGTGCCGTTAAAACACATTCTTTTATTTTCATAGTTAAGGAACCTAAAGACTTTGTCCATCACTGCTGAAAATAGTTTTCTTGGTATGGAATTTCCTTGCCTAGCTCTTCCTTCAGTTACGAATTTTCTGCTATCTTAATGAAGTGCACTGGAAGCTGTAGCATTGTTGTATATGTTCTGCAGTATTTTAACAAAGTTTGAATCAGTGCCTTGTTTCTCAATGGCTGTTAGTACAGGCTTTCTCAAAAATCTATGGATCCCAAGAGAAATGGTGATTCATATTTTCATCACTGTTCTATAATTAATTCATGATTCAAATGGCCTCCTTGTAAAGCAACATTGTTCTTTTGCTTAATTCAAACTTGGCGTTTATGCCATACATCTGATGATTAACTTTAGTGGATGACTTTGTGTTTCAGGGAGGGGGATGACAGATGTACAGTTTTTGTTTCTTGTCAAGCACAGTAACTACAGTATTATTCCCTTCTTGGAGCACTGTCTGCCTCAGTAGATATTCTGTGTAAATGTTTCTTTTGCATTATTTTCTTCCAGTTTTAATAATTCACATAGCTGCACCATTTTCTCTAAGTACATTTCAGTTTTTCATAACTAAAATAAGTTTTTACAATTTGACTACTGTTACTTCTGGAATCTCAGAATTATCAATACCACCTCTTTATGTTACTGAGTCATGATAGCTTCTACAATATTTTTCATATTAATAACTGTGTCATCTCAACTGATATAATGTGATGTGGTGTTTACCCAACACAAGGATTTAAATTTCCTTTTTGCTAAGTGCTCTCTCTCTCTCTCTCTCTCTCTCTCTCTCTCTCTCTCTCCCCCATCCCCCTCCCTCCCTCTCTCTCTCCCCCATCCCCCTCCCTCCCTCTCTCTCTCCCCCATCCCCCTCCCTCCCCCTCATTCCCCCACCCCCCCTCCTTCCCCCACCCCCCCTCCTTCCCCCACCCTCCCCGTCCTTCCCCCACCCTCCCCGTCCTTCCCCCACCCTCCCCGTCCTTCCCCCCACCCTCCCCCTCCTTCCCCCACCCTCCCCCTCCTTCCCCCACCCTCCCCCTCCTTCCCTCCTTCCCCTCCCTCGCCCTCTCCAACCCCTCCTCCCCTCCTTCCCCTCCCTCGCCCTCTCCAACCCCTCCTCCTTTCCCTCCTCCCCCTCCCCTCCCCCTCCCCTCTCCCTCCCCCTCTCCCCCTTTCTCTCCCCTCTCTCCTCCCCCTCCCCCTCCCCCACTCCCACTCTTCCTCTCCTCCCTGCCCCCCCCCCCACACACACACACAGGCGAGGCACACACACGTCCTTGTATCTGATAGTGTGTACTGTGAGTTGTTATTACTGCTTCCATTGTTTTTGTTCTCTGCACATGTTTTCAACTGTTTCTGAACAGCATAAACTGAATGAAATAAAACATTGACTAGTTACTAGTCTGTTAAAATTGTTCAGCACTTGTTAACACTATGTGTGTCACCTTCTCTTCATTTCGCACAGAATTGGTCTTCTCTTAATATTACATTTTCACTTCATTTTTCATTATGAGTGAGCTTTTTCAAAGCTAAATAGTAGCTGATATTTGTTTAATACCACTTTTGATTAGAATCATTGCCAATTAATGGGTGTAGCAATGGATTTTTTATTTTGCTTCATAGCTGTGATGGCACAGTGTTATGTTATTCTGTCAGTGAATAATGAACATATCATGTTCCAAGGGGAACAACTGTAAATACTAAATTTTACAGGGGCATACTGCAGTGCTCACAAAATGATATACAAAGAAAAAGACCAGAAAAAGTGCCAGTGGCTTCCTTCTCAGCCACGACAATGTGCCATGTCACACCACGCATTTGATTTGCGAGTTCTTTGCCAGAAAAGGTGTTCCATCTGTCCACATCTACCTTACTCACCAGATTTAACACTATGCGACTTCTGGCTCTTCCCAAAAATTAAAACCATTTTTGACAGTGAGAGGGCCACGACATAGCGGCTGAATGGCCTTTCAAAAGAAGCCTTCCAAAAATGCTTCCAGTCGTGGACTCAACAGTGGGATAAGTGCATTGTTAGCCAATGACAGTGCTTTGAAGGAGATTAAATCAAAATCCATGTAAGCTTATTACTTTGTTTCTAATAAAGTTATTCACTTTTTTTAATCACACTTTCTGTAGTAACATAGTGTCTTTCATGACTGGGTGTCTGGGAAATGATTAATGAAAAACAGTGATATGTATCTCTTAAATCAGTATCTATGTTATATTTTGTCAGGTGCTAGCACAGAAACAATGCACTCTTTCATATAAGGACTACAAGGAATGTAGTTGTTCATTTCAGTTGATTAGAGACAAGAAGAGTGCAAGGAAGTTTTCATTTCAAGGGAAGGCACAGTGCTTGGCATAAATGAAGTTAATCACTTTTCTCCATTATAGGCTTACACTGAACACTCTACTACAGTGGAATTCAGTTTTAGGTGTTAATATGATTACTGCAGTTGATCACTTTTGCAATTATTGTTATTTTGACTCCATACAAATTTAGAGATCTTATTCTTATTCAACTGATCAGGAACATGTGTGTCTATATATGTATGTATGTATGTATGTATGTATGTACGTACATACGTACGTTTGTCCTCCAGTTCATGTTATTAGCTATCACAGTGTGTGAAAATGGGGAGTAAACAAACCTTAGTGACAGTTTTAGAGAAAGAAAAAAGGACAACACATTTTGGAACACTCATGTGCCATCATTTGACATTCTTTGGGCTAAAGTGAATAGTACAGTGTTGAATCTCTTATGCTGTATGTTGAAAATTGGCATCATGAGGCCATTATCCCATGTCCAGAGGCCTACATTATAAATTATGTTCTTAGCACTGACAGACGATTTTGCAATTTCCACAGTTGCCACCAGGATCTACTTTCTGCACTGCATAGAAGTTCTCCACACTACAGTAACACACTCTCTTCCTGTAGTAATAGCTAGAATGAGAGAGATGGATTGGTTTTAGGGGCATCACAACTGCCATAGCACTTGCATGGCCACCACTTCAAATTTAAGGAGAATGGTCACAACATTGATGCTTTACAGTGTCAGCATGATTGATTAATGATGCCAATTACTTTCCATGTGAATGTGATATGTCTTACATGGCGCAGACTGTTAGCGCAGTGGAGGAGAGATGTGAGGAACGTTAGTGAGACACCTGACTAAAACTATCAAGTGAATTAGTCGTCACCAAGCACTGCTTTAAATATAGTCATGAAATGAAATATGCTGAGACTAGTGTCATCGTGAAGATGCCAAGTTTCTGGGACAACATGATTATTTGAAATAAAGATGTTGAGAAACCTAATACCAATGCATGGAGATTTCAGTTTAAACAAGGCTTGGGGTCCGGCACTCAATTCATTAAGATCTTACTGCCATCACATCCAGTAGAGCTGGGCATAGCTGAAAGAATGTGTGTTTCATTGACTATGAATGCAGACTTTGAAAAACAGAATATCATCGTAGGGTTTAGTGGGCATTGGGAGCTGAACTCACAATCAGCAGTAAATAGCAGCACAATACCATCAATAGTTCACAGTCTTAATTGGAGTCCAGGCAGAGCGGACACGTTACAGCACAATTCGCAGCACCTGAAGATGATGATTGGGCCAGTGTTCGAAATATTGTGCAAAACTGGAAACAACAACTTGGCTATATGCTTGGAGGTGAACACTTAAAAGATTGAGTATTGTTTAGGCATAGACTGTAGTACCATTGTTGCTCACATAGAAGTCATGTAACTGCCAGTATTCCTCTGTGTAAACAGAAATACAATAAAGACAATAGATGCTGAGAAATGTCATTGTTTTTCATTCCCAGCCACATTTTGGTTCTCATATTGTGTCCTGTGACTCATTGAATAGTTCTTTGCATTGAATGTAGGGTTAATGTTTTTCTAGACTGTCACAGTTATCATGTATGCTTCGTGTGATTGTGTGATTTACAACTGGATGTGACTAAGTGTTTACTATGTGTGTTAAATATATATTGATCTAGTGTGAAAGTTTCAGTGTATTGCAATATCAATTCCATTTTTATAGTCCTTGGAAATTCCAACAAATGATTCAACAGTTGGTGAGAGTGAAAGTTTTGAGCAGAATGTGGCAAAGTTCAACCTAAAATTCACCAGTCTCTTTTCTGGACTGCTGGATGGTATTCGTGAGCTTCCTCGTGACAACAACAATGAAAAACTTATCAATCTGATGTACAGGTTAGTATTTTCCTGTATCATATTTCACAAACAAATATGTTGTTTACAATGGACTGCTAGTTAATGGCTGTGACTATTAGGTAATACATAAAAATTATTTGTTCACTACTTCAGTCACTTTTAACACCACTAAACATTTTGATGACCATGTTATCACCAGATAACTTACGATTCCAGAATGAGGTTAAGGTTAAATTAAGATTGTTTTACTCTGATCTTGTGTGTGTGTGTGTGTGTGTGTGTGTGTGTGTGTGTGTGTGTGTGTGTGTGTGTGTGTGTGTGTGCGCCCGCCCGCCCGCCCGCCCGCCCGCCATAGGCTTCTGTTCTGGGTCCACTGCTTTTCTTGATATATGTCAACTGCCATAAAACATTTCTGTTTGCAGAGGACACAAGTGTTGTTATGAAAGACATTGAACATAATGTAAATGATTGGGTAATGAGGTAGGAAAATAAAATAATAATTTTCTGAAAATGCAATATAATTGCATAAACAAAAAATCTACTTACGAAACGGAAGTAGGAGAAAACACACAAAAGTTAACGAAACATGCAAGTTTTTGGAGCCATTGGCTCCATCTTCTGGCACAAGAGCTGATGGGAAGGGAGAGGGATGAAGGAAACCTTGCCATTCCTTTTCTGTTATCCCTCTTCCTTCACCTTCAACCCTGCTGCCAGGAGGAGGAGCCACTGGCTCTGAAAGCCCCCCCCCCCCCCCATTTTGTTAACTTTTACCTATTTTTTTTCTGCCACCGCTTGATGAGTAGCTTTATCCAGTTACAATAAGGTAGTCAGTATCATCGGCACATGGGTTCCAGAGACCAGATTAACGCTTAACAACAGGGAAACAGACCATTTTAAATTTCTGTGTGTGAGGGTAGATGGAAGATTTTCTTGGAATTGTGACATTGAAGATCTTCTGCTGAAACTGAATTCTGCTGTCTTCAGTATAAGAATGGATGGCCACTGCCTCTGACACAGAAATGAATTGGATTGTTTACTTTGCTTACTTTCACTCTATTCTGTATGATGATATACATTTTGGGGCAGCTCTTTGGGCTCACCAAGACTCTTCTTAACTCAGAAAAGAGCAGGCAGACTGATCAGCATTGTCATTTTGCAAAATTCTTGTAGGCTGTTGCACAGGTGTATGAATTCTAACTCTGCAGTCCCTATAAATACATCCATCATGAGAAATGCTACTGAAAGTATAGACTCACTCGGAGGAAACATTCAGTGAACACTAGATGGAAAAATGGTGTACACTTGGATAATACGAGGGTTGTTTTTTTAAGTAAGGGCCGTTTTTATTTTTAAAAAAAGATACAAATACTTTTGTAAAAAAAACTTTTATTTTCTGATTCTACACTGTTACCTATTTTTCTACGTAGTTGCCTTTTTATTTAAGCACTTGTCATACCGTACAACTAAGTTTTTAATCCCCTCTTCAAAGAATTCGGTCGCCTGCTCCGACAGCCAAGAGTTCACGGCTGCTTTCACTTCATCGTCGTCATTGAAGCGCTGCCCGCCCAAATGGTGTTTCAGGTACCGGAAAATGTGAAAATCGCTAGGAGCAAGGTCGGGGCTGTATGGTGCATGGTCCAAAACTTCCCAGCCAAAAGAATCAATCAAATCCCGAGTCTTTTGAGAGATGTGAGGCCTAGCGTTATCGTGCAGGAGCAAAACTCCTTTTGTCAGCATGCCGCGCCTTTTGTTTCGAATTGCTCTGCGGAGCTTCTTTAGAGTTGCACAGTAGGCATCTGAGTTGATTGTCGTTCCTCGTGGCATAAAGTCCACTAGCAAAACACCGTGCCGGTCCCAGAACACAGTTGCCAAATCTTGCGCTTTGACAGCGTCTATTTGGCTTTGACCTTGACGGGTGAGGTTGTGTGTCGCCATTCCATCGATTGTCGCTTGCTTTCGGGAGTGATATGGGATACCCATGTTTCATCTCCAGTGACAATTCAACTCAACATGTCATCTCCTTCTTCCTCGTAATGAATCAAAAAGTCCAATGAAGTGGCAAATCTCTTGCCTTTGTGGTCCTCTGTGAGGAGTCTGGGTACCCACCGAGAACACAGTTTCTTAAAGTTTAGGTTTTCAGACACAATTTTGTACAAAACCGATCTTGGAACTTGTGGAAATTCCAAAGAAAGAGTGGAAATTGTGAATCTTCTGTCCTCACGAATCTTTGTTTCGACTGCAGCCACCAAATCATCAGTGATCACAGAGGGCCGGCCTGAGCGTTCTTCGTCATGGACGTTTTGACGGCCATTTTTAAACTCTCTAACCCATTGACGCACTTTACCTTCACTCATTGCATTCAAGCCATTAACTTCTGTTAACTGACGATGAATTTCTGCAGCTGATAGGCTTCTCGCGGTCAAAAAACGTATCACTGACCGTATCTCACATGCGGCGGGCGATTCAATAATCGTAAACATTATAAAGTAGCACAGCGATGCATACACATCAGCTACAGAGCTGCAACTTGCATCAGTGTGAACGGGAAGGATGCCGGCTAGTGGTTCGGTGGCTTGTTGCGGCGTCCGCGCGAACTACGGGACTATACGCGCGAACGGCCCTTACTTAAAAAACAACCCTCGTACTTCCTTAAACAGTATACAGAAATGTGTACACTATTCTGCAGGTTTCATTTTCAGTAGGCTTACAGCTGAACTGAAAAACTTGAGTGATAAACCCTAAGTATTCAGATCCAAGTAGAAAGGTTTCTTGTGGCACAATTCTTCTCCTCATAGTAGTTGAGAACTTCTTTCCTATAATGTGTTGCTTATTCATATACTCTCTCAAAATTTGTTCAGACCAAGCAGCAGTGGCTTGAATACTCCTGCAGACCCTGATATGTACATAAAAAATAATAAAAAAAGGTGAGAACTTGATCTCCAACTCACACATATACACCCCTTTTGCCTCCAGGAACAGTGAAACAACTAGATGATTTCCACGTGGGATGACCTGTGAGACATTTCTTTTTGCTCCAGTGGAAGAGAATTTCTGTCTGTGACATAAAGTTTCAATATGTTACATGTCCCCCAGGGGGCTCACATCTCTTCTGTGCGTATGTGCCTGGCCACCATGGGGCCCCAGCTCTTGCAGTGCTACTTCCATTTCCATGCTGCAAGTTGTTCTTTCTGCTACTCTTTTTTCCTTTCTACATTTTCAGTGGATGGTCTTCTTGGTGCCAATTGTGCTTGGATCTGTTTTGTGTTTTGGAAATTCATTTTCTTACCTTGTGGCTTTCTACCCTTTTTCATTATCAATGATATGGTCACATTCTTGGGTTTGATTTGATTCTGCTTTTCTAAATTTTACAGAAATGTGGATTGTGCACGAAAGGTCGCCCAGTGTGGCATATATTCCACCTTTGTGCCTTTCTCTCTTTGCACCGTTCTTTCTTGCAACAGTACAGCCAGTCCGTTGTTGTGGCGGGGGGTGGGGTGGGGGTGGAGGGGGGGTGGGGAGGTTGTCCATTACCTGCAGGATGGTAGCCCCTTGCCCTTGACCACACAGGGATCCACACTGTTGGTGCCTGAGCTGGAAACTCGACATGCAAGCCAAGGAGTATGTGCCCATCATGGCTGGGGCACAGGGACTCTGGGTGATGGTTTACTACACAGGTAACCATTGCTGTTATGTCCATAGGGAGAGCCCCCATTTGGAGTGGTCATACCATGGCGGAAGATTTGCGCATGAAGTGAATTAAACTTTCTCTCGCTGGTGGTGGCACAACTCCAGCAGTCTCTTCTGAAGCTAAGACATATTGCAATGTGGAGAGGTATGCCCAGCAATGTTCCCTTTCCTGGCGGCATCGTGGGAGAAACATAGGGCTCAGAGACAAAATGAGAAATCCTCCCGCCCCCACCGCCCCTTCCCCCCACAATACTTAGTTTGTTTTAGGATGACAGGGATTCCTTTTTTACTACAAAGCCTTTGTTCTTCATTGAACATCTTGGGGATAGGTTTGGGGAAGTGGCACCAATTTAAAAAAATGGAAAGTGGTTCCATTCTGCTTAAAATGGCCTCCCCTGCTCAGTTACTGGCACTGCCCACCTGCAACGAGCTGGGTGATATTCCTGTCACTGTAAGTTCCCAACAATACTATAACAACAACAACAACAACAACATGGTACAGGGTATCTTTTTCCACTGAGATCTCCTTTTAAAGACTCGTGATGTACTCCCCGCTGACATGGAGTGGTACATCATCTCCAGTGAGAATGAAAAGACAACAGAGTGGATACTGGAGCGTTTATCTTGGCCTTCGAAAGTAACTTGTCACTTCAGAATGTCAAGGTGATGGTGTATCACTGTGATGTCAGGCTTTATATCCCTCCTCCTATGCAGTGCTACAAAGTAGGTGATTTGGACACATGTCTTTGCATTGCTATGGCAGCTCAGTCTGTAGGGACTGTGGCAGTCAGTTGCACACATCGCTCCTTGTGGCCCCCCTCCTCTCTCTGTAAACTATGGGGGAACACAATTCCCTCTTTTCAGCAGACTGCACCATTGTCAAATGCGAATGCAAAAAGAAAACCCAGGAAAACAAGACCCTTCATTGCCTTACATATCGAGAGGTTAAGAGCAAACGTCATTGCCTACATCTTACACATATGACAATGACGTATGCTGCCGCTACGATGACATCGTCCACTGAAGTGACTGTGCTATCACTCTCCATGGCTTCTTTGTCTGGCCCTCAGTGCCACGTGACTACACCTGCTCCTCTGGTGGTTGGGGGTCCTCGTCCTGCTTTGGGAGTGTCAACTCCCTATCTGGGACATCAGTCCCCAACCCCCAACCAGAGAAGGAAAGCCCTCCTTTCACTCCTTACCAGGTAGAGTCCCTTGGGATGCTCCCTTCCCAGGAGTCTGCTGATCTGCAACTGTATACCAGCCAGAGGCTGAAGGAGCCACAGGTTGCAGGTCATAGGACTTTGCATTTCTTCTCTGTCCCAGAATCGGGGGCAGACAAGCCCTTAAGCTCTTGCAGCCCCTGTTGCCCAACCCCGCGTGTTCTGCCTCTGCATCCCAGGGAGGCGGTGTTGCTGGTGGCCTATATGTCCCCCTCCCCCTTCCCCACACACCCTGATCTGGAAGAAATGTGTATTAATGATGTATCTTCACAACCAGTGTTAGTGGGTGGCACTGAAGCATGGCCTGCATCCTTGGTCCCCACACGCCCCCACATGATACAGATAACATGATCCTCCAGTGGAACTGTAGCCGTATTTTCTGCTACTTGGCTGAGCTGAGACATCCTTGGTTCACTTCCCCTGTTTTTTGTTTTGCCCCCAGGAAACTTGTTTACCAGTGATGCGGGCCCCTGCCCTCCATGGTTATTGGGGCTATTTTAAAAACTGCACTAACTTTGAAAGAGCATCAGGTTGTGTTTGCACATACATTCTGTACTCTGTCTACAGCAAACACATGCCACACAACATGACTTTGGAGGCTGTGGCTATTCGAGTGAAGACGTCTGTGGAATTTACCATCTGTAACGTGTATCTCTCTTTCAATGATGAATTGTCCTAGTACGCTTTGCACAGTTTTCTCAGCGCCCCCCCCCCCCTGCCCCCTCCTAATATGGAGTGACTTAAATGCCCCATATCTTTTTTGTGTGTGTTTGGGGGGGGGGGGGGGGGGTGAAACTATGACCACTGGCTGCAGTAAAGCTACCGAAAACTTGCTCCCAAAGCTCAATCCTTGCCTCTTGTATACTGGTGTTCCTGCACACATCAGTGTGCCATATGAGTCTTACTCGGCTAGTGACTTTTCTATTTGCAGCCCAAATCTTCATTTTCTGATGTTTTGCACTCCCTCACTGTCACTCGGCTGTGTATCCAGGTGTCTCTCCAAAGCTGATTGGGATGCTTTCACCACCGCCATCGCCCTTTGCACCCAGCCACAAGGAGGTATCAATGCAGTTATCCAAAGCACAACTGCAGCTATTCTATTGGCAGCTGACTCAGCTATCTCATCTTCCTTGGGGTCCCCCCGTTGGAAGACAGTACCTCGATGGACCCCCGAGATTGCTGTGGCCATTAGAGATGGAGGCGGACCCAATGCCATAATCAACATCCGTCAATGGAATACCTCATTGCCTTTAAACAGTTCTGTGCCCAGGTCCACCACCTAATAAAACAACAGAAACGATAATGCTGGAAGTGGTTTGTTGCTACCATTGGACCATGTACCCCTCCTTTGCAGATTTGGGCAAAAATTTGATGCCATTGCTGCAGGTGTACCTCATATCTTGGTGAATGCTGATATCTACACTGATCCAGATGCTGTTGCCAATCATTTTGCTTTTCGTTATGCTCGAGCCTGTGCATCTGAAAATTATTAGCGTGCAATTCGTGTCCTCAAACAACAAGTAGAGCAACTTCAATTACCATTTACTACACATCAGCTGGAACCTCTTAATGTTCTGTTTAGTGAGTGGGAATTCCTCAGTGCTCTATCTCTTTGCCTTGACAAGGCTTCAGGCCAGACCATATGCACAGCCAACTTCTCAAACACTTATCAGTGCATTGCTAATGTCTCATCCTTGCAATTTTCAACAATATAGGTGTTGAGGAGGAAGAAAAGAAAATATTGTATGCTGATGACATGACAATACTAAATAGAGCCCAAAATATGGAACAGCTTGAGAGAAGAGCATACATATCTGCAAATGTCACAGCTCAATGGCTGTTGGAAAATGAACTGGTTATAAATCTAAAAAAGACTATGTATGCAGTGTTTAAAAACAAGGGAAAGGCTGTAGACATGGATTTAGAGGTTGATAGAACAAGGCTGGAAGAAGTAGAATCTGCTAGATTCTTAGGTATTCGTGTGGATAATGAACTGAAATGGAAAAAACATATTAATAATGTCTGTGTAAGAAACTGAGCTCTGTCATATTCTTAATGATGCAGCTATCACAGTATTCAGATAAGAACCTTCTGTGTACAGTGTATCATGGACTTTTCGAACCGTACTTAGAGTATGGAGTGACTGTGTGGGGAAACTCAAACAAACAAGAGACAAAACGAGTGTTCACATTAAAAAAAAAAAAAAAAAAAAAAAAAAAAAAAAAAAAGGCAATTAGGACCATTTTAAGAAGAAAGACCTCTGAAATGTGCAGAAACTGTTTCAAGAATTTAGGTATCTTAACTTTTTCATCGTATATATACAAAACAGTAATGTACATCACAAAAGGTAGTGAAGACTGGATTACAAATGCTAGTGTACACACCCACAATACAAGAAGGAAGAATGAAGTACGGAGCATACCCCACCGACTGGCAATGCTAGGAAAAGGACCCCAGTACTCTGGTATCAGACTACTAAGAAGTCTGCCTAAAAACCTGAAAGATAGTGTACTTCACAATGACTTTCCAAAGAAATTTAAAGACTAACTCATTGAAAAAGAGTTTTACAGTGTTGCAGAATACTTATGCCATTAAATTTGTATCTACTGTTATCCATTATCAATGATGTAAAAATGTAAGCTAAAGGTGTAGAAAAATAAGTGATAATGAACGGTAATACTTTGACATGTCCTATATTACAAGTACATTTACTGTACACAATGTAATCTTACAGGATCAAATAAAATAAAATTCAATTCAATTCCCCTGTATCTGGAGTGAGGATAAGTCCCCGTCACAGTGGCAAGAAAGTGTGATTGTCCCAGTACTGAAACCAGGTAACCACCCCATTCAGATGGGCAGCTAACTTCCAATTTCCCTCACAAATGTACTCTGCAATTTTTTTTGAATGTACGGTGAGCTGACGACTATGTTAGTACCTTAAGTCTCGGGGTCTTTTGGCTCTGTTCCAGGGCAGTTTTTGCTAATGCCATTTTACTGCTGACAATTTGGTCTGCCTGGTGACTGCTATTCAGTTAGCTTTTGTCCGGCTTCAACATCTTATTGCTCTCTTCTTTGAATTGCGCAGCACTTGAGACACCCCATGCATCACCACTTCCATGCAACCCTCCATGAGCGGGGTCTCTGGGGCTAACTCTTGATTTTATTCAGAACTTCTTGTCTTGCCTTACTTTCTGGGTTGAAATTGGTGCTTCCTGCGATACTCCCCATGTACAAGAGAATGGGGTCCCATGTGGCTCATTATTGAGTGTGTCCATTTTTCTAGTGGCAATCAATGGTCTGGCAGCAGCTATGTGATTTAGTACCCCCTCCCTGTATACTGACGACTTTTGTATCTACTATTGCTTCTCAACTGTGATTGCTGCTAAATGTCGACCATAGGGAGCCGTAACAAAAGATGCAATACTGGGCTCTTGCCTGTAGCTTCTGGTTTTCCATCACCGAGACATGTGTCACCATCTGTCACCATCATACTGTTGTTGTTGTTGTTGTGGTCTTCAGTTCTGAGACTGGTTTGATGCAGCTCTCCATGCTAATCTATCCTGTGCAAGCTCCTTCATCTCCCAGTACCTACTGCAACCTACATCCTTCTGAATCTGCTTAGTGTATTCATCTCTTCGTCTCCCTCTATGATTTTTACCCTCCACGCTGCCCTCCAATGCTAAATTTGTGATCACTTGATGCCTCAGGACATGTCCTACCAACCGATCCCTTCTTCTAGTCAAGTTGTGCCACAAACTTCTCTTCTCCCCAATCCTATTCAATACCTCCTCATTAGTTATGTGATCTACCCACCTAATCTTCAACATTCTTCTGTAGCACCACATTTCGAAAGCTTCTATTCTCTTGTCCAAACTATTTATCGTCCATGTTTCACTTCCATACATGGCTACACTCCATAAAAATGCTATCAGAAACGACTTCCTGATACTTAAATCTGTACTCGATGTTAACAAATTTCTCTTCTCCAGAAACGCTTTCCTTGCCATTGCCAGTCTACATTTTATATCCTCTCCCTACTTCGACCATCATCAGTTATTTTGCTCCACAAATAGCAAAACTCCTTTATTACTTTAAGCGTCTCATTTCCTAATCTAATTCCCTCAGCATTGCCCGATTTAATTCGACTACATTCCATTATCCTAGTTTTGCTTTTGTTGATGTTCATCTTATATCCTCCTTTCAAGGCGCTATCCATTCTGTTCAACTGCTCTTCCAAGTCCTTTGCTGTCTCTGACAGAATTACAATGTCATCGGCGAACCTCAAAGTTTTTATTTCTTCTCCCTGGATTTTAATACCTACTCCAAATTTTTCTTTTGTTTCCTTTACTGCTTGCTCAATATACAGATTGAATAACATCAGGGAGAGGCTACAACCCTGTCTCACTCCCTTCGCAACCACTGCTTGCTCAATATACAGATTGAATAACATCAGGGAGAGGCTACAACCCTGTCTCACTCCCTTCGCAACCACTGCTTCCCTTTCATGCCCCTCGCCTCTTATAACTGCCATCTGGTTTCTGTACAAATTGTAAATAGCCTTTCGCTCCCTGTATTTTACCCCTGTCACCTTTAGAATTTGAAAGAGAGTATTCCAGTCAACATTGTCAAAAGCTTTCTCTAAGTCTACAAATGGTAGAAACGTAGGTTTGCCTTTCCTTAACCTTTCTTCTAAGATAAGTCGTATGGTCAGTATTGCCTCAAATGTTCCAACATTTCTACGGAATCCAAACTGATCTTCCCAGAGGTCGGCTTCTACCAGTTTTTCCATTCGTCTGTAAATAATTCGCTTTAGTATTTTGCAGCTGTGACTTATTAAACTGATAGTTTGGTAATTTTCACATCTGTCAACACCTGCTTTCTTTGGGATTGGAATTATTATATTCTCCTTGAAGTCTGAGGGTATTTCGCCTGTCTCGTACACCTTGCTCACCAGATGGTAGAATTTTGTCAGGACTGGCTCTCCCAAGGCCGTCAGTAGTTCTAATGGAATGTTGTCTACTCCTGGGGCCTTGTTTCAACTCAGATCTTTCGGTGCTCTGTCAAACTCTTCACGCAGTATTGTATCTCCCATTTCATCTTCATCTACATCCTCTTCCATTTCCATAATATTGCCCTCAAGTACATCGCCCTATCATACTATCCCTCCCTAACCGGAACTGTACCTCGAAGACCAAGTGCCCCATGTGATGGAGTCTTATCATTTTTATGGGGTTGGTCTTCAGTGCTCGGTTGACATGGCTTATCATCTTCACCAACATAAGCAAACATGCTCTTTGCTGTCTCAGCAGCACCAGGTGGTGTGGAGACCACTCTGTACTTTTGTGGTACTTCAAACTTATGATCCTGTCTTATCTTGATTGTGGGAGCCTGGCATATGGGTCAGCATCGCCTTCAGCATTGTAGATGCTGGACCAAATACACCATTGTGGGGTCCAACTTGCAACGGTGCCCTTTTTACCAACCTTATGAACAGCCTAATCGCAGAGGCTGTCATCTCACTCATACAGATAAGGCTCCAATTGTTGCTGCTTAACTGTGCAATGCACATTCGCTGCTCCTCTGAGCATCCAAACTACTGTGTCCTTTTTCCTGGTAGGAGATCTACCTCCGACAACAGAAGCAGAGGTCTGGAGTCACAATCACAGTTCGCATACGGAGTCTGTGTTGTGAACTCCATCTTTCCGCACTGTCACCTCTTGTTAGGGAGAAATTGTGTGTGCCCCCAAGGTGTGCATCCTGCCCTCAAAGCTGCCTCAACCTCTCCTTTGTTGAAGGCTTTTCACCACCTGTTCCTGAATGTCCTTCACAAATTTCCAGGCTCAGATGTGGTATACAGTGATGGCTGTATGGTTGATGGATAAACCGGTTTTGCCTACACAAATGCAAGACACAGTGAGCGACATTTGCTGCCGAATGGCTGCAGCATATTCACAGCAGGATCGGTGACCATTGCTTGATCCCTCAGCCACCTTTGTTCTTCCACTGGTGAATCATTCGTAAACGGCAGTGACAACTTGCGTAGTCTTCAGGCTGTTGACCAGTGCTACCCTAGACACCCATCAGTTATGACTACCCAGGATCTCCTATATGACCTTCACCACACTGTAAGGTTGGATCCCTGGTCACATTGGGATCCCAGTGAATGAACATGCTGATTGGCTTACAAAGTTGGCTATCAGGATGCCAAGTATGGTGATGGGATTACCAGAATTTGACCTTCAGTCAACTCTACTCTGACGATTGTTGGAGACTTTGAATGCAGATTGGTATGCCCTAGCTACTCCAAATAAACTGAGAATCACAAAGGAAACCATGATCTTGTGGTAGTCTTCCTTCATGCTTCTTGCAGGGAATCCACTGTCCTCTGTCAGCTTCACATTGGCCATACTTGGCTGACCCACGACAACATCCTCCGATGTGAGGATTCACACCAATGTCGGTATAGTGCTCATCTCACGGTGGCCCACATCCTACGGACAAATTTGGCCACCTTATGGTGAAATTTTAAACTTTCTGACACTCTATCTCTGGTGCTAGCAGACACTGCAACAGCAGCTGATTTTGTTTTGTGTTTTACCCGTGACAGTAGTTTTTACTCCTCTCTGTGACATAGGACACATTAGCCTCATTGGCTGATTGAGAGATTAGAGGAGTGCTCCGTGACCTGTTCTGACCCGAGGGGTGCATGGCTGCCCATATTCGGTGGGCTAGATGGCTCCTGCCTTTCTCATCATTTTAATTACTCTTACTCTTTTACATCAGTCATTGGTTTACAGACTCACTATCATTGTTCTTTTTCTTGAGATTTTATCTTGTCCGCGTAGCTAGTTTCCTTGTGGTAATGTAGGGTGTAGAAGCACTGGTAGCATGCAGAGGGTGTGTCCTGGGGATTCCAGCTGCTTTCTGGGTGGGGCAGTTCTCCCACTTTCACCCTTTTGCCAATCTCACTTCTAATTGCTTCTATCTCTTGGTTTTCTTGATTCTTGGGTACAGTAGAGTCCATTGGGTTTGCATTCTGTGCACTTCCTCTCTTAGGGACTATTCCCTGCTTGACACACAAAGGATTAAGGGCTTAATGACCTCGTAGTTTGATCCCTTTAACCCCATCAATCCAACCATCCATCAGTATACAATATATTAACAGAGGCAATGCCACATTTTGACATGAGATCTGTTGTTTATTTAAGAGATGACATGCCTCCTTATAGTAGCTCATGAAACAAGGAAAGTGTGCATATTAAAATTTGGTGAGTTGTGAAGCATTTTAGAAAAATTTTTACAGTTAAGGCTTTAATGTTTTTACAAAGTGTCCTTTTTTAACCAGCTAATCAGCTACATAAAAGCATGTACAGTTGTCTTTTGTAGTGGAAAATATTTGCTGGCTTTGTAAGTGAGCAGCAAACTGCACTTTTCCTGTTATATTATTTTAATTCTTGCACATTAAATTAACTTGATATTTAAAGCAATGTTTTATGTCGAGATTATGTCAACAGTTGTTAATTTTATATTGTTATGTGTGAAAGTATGTGGAAACGAATCAGATTTTAACATACATTTTAATTTGAAAATTTGGAATTTCTGAAAGTCTTGTCCACATTCGTATTATTTTATTAATGACATTAATAACCATGATTCCTATGATTCATTATTAGTTTGGTGCTACATATAAATTAATTTATGTTCATTGTTACCATCATTTTTCACAACCTATAATCATTTTCAGGCTTGATTTTAATGGTTCCTACAGTGACCAGCTAAATATATTTGGTTTGAGTAACTCATCACATAAACTCAAAGAAGGTGAGACATCGGGATGAAATATAGTCACCTGATTCAAGAATGATGGTTTTTCCCAGTGCTGAGTCTGTAATCTGCCAGTTAGTAAGACTTTACTTACAACAAATTAATTAACCTCTGTGTAGTATTGTCATTAGAATTTTATACAAATTACAATTATAAATGAGATAGTTAAATATAATTTTAATCATTCATGTTCTTTGTTTCAAGATAGCAATAGAGCAAGTTTGAAAGTAGATCTGAAAATAAATTGTTATATGTAATACTAAAATAATGTTAGATAAGCAGGTCACAAAGAAAATGGTACAAACAGTGAAGTCAATAGAAGCAGTTTGTGAGCGTTTTGTGTTTAGGTCTGGACAGCAGTAGAAATAAACAGAAGAGTGCTTTTAATATCTCAGTAGAGTTTTCAAAACTAAGCTCCCAATGTGCCAGGAAGGCTTAGTTTCTATAAGTATGTATTACCAGCTATGAATTAACAGCAGTGATACAAGGAATTTTAATACGAAACACATCCAAATACTACGGGTCACTCAAGAAGCAAAGAAGAGGTGTGACTTGGTAATTACTAAGAGAGATAGGTAAAGAAACAAATGAAACTGATAAGAGCAGTAGATAAAAGCAGGGTGCAGCAGAATGGTAGGAAGAGGATTTTATGTGAATCAGAAATAAAGTCAGACACAAAATAAGTCTTGCTCCTTGGTAGCATTCATGAGAAGGGTGTAGTCGCCGGCCGCTAGTGGCCGAGCGGTTCTGGCGCTACAGTCTGGAACCGCGCGACCGCTACGGTCGCAGGTTCGAATCCTGCCTCGGGCATGGATGTGTGTGTTGTCCTTAGGTTAGTTGGGTTTAGGTAGTTCTAAGTTCTAGGGGACTTATGACCTCAGCAGTTGAGTCCCATAGTGCTCAGAGCCATTTGAACCATTTTTGAAGGGTGTAGTCCAAGCAACAAGAAGGTTGGGTTCAGGATTCCAGATCGCAATTTATGTGAAATCTAATGTGTGCTATGGCCAAGTCATAAAAGGACCATAAAGCATTAAAAATAAATTTGATTGAGGAGGATCAGGTATGGACAGCTGGGAGCAGGCAGCATCTTAGCCAGGAATGTGAGGTACAGCATCAGAAGTAACATGAACACACTAGGAGCAGCAAGTGTGAACACAAATGTAGTTATGTATAGGTTCTTTAGTGGAGAGATCAGCCTTTTCTTAACAAAGCTGTTCAGCAAGTTATTGGGAATTGATAGGGTTACTGCATTCTTCAGACAGTGCTTGTGTTGTAGCTGTTGAAGTTGATGAGGTGAAAATACTTGATGCATGGCCTGCTTGCTTAGTGGGAAATGGAAAGATAGGTCAACAGATTTGTTAGTCAAAAGAATTGGGGGAAGGGTAAAAGTTCTGTAATAACTTTTAAGAGGGGTTAACCTCTATATCTAGACAGGCAGTACTTAAAGATATTAAAATAACTGAAATTCCAAATAATGCAGAAATAGCGAAATTGTATAGTACTTCAGTATTGTGCACCAGAATATTAGAGGCCTAAAATAACATTTGATAATCTATATGAAGTAGGAAGTGTGGGAATTTAGTTATATTTACCGGTCTGAGCAGTTTGTAAATACAGGAATATTGTTGTTGATTTGTCTTCAATCCAAAGACTTGCTTGGTGCAACTCTCTGAGCAAAATAGAATAAAAATGATCAATGTTACTCACAAAGTGTTCCTATTGCAGCAGTAGCATGGAGGAACATGGTCTAGTGATGTGTGTGAAAAAGTATTGCAGGCTCAGAATTATGGATATATATAGTTTTTGCACAGAACAACAAATGTACAAGCATGTGCATATAAAGTCATTCTCCCTACACAGCACAATTACAGATTGAAACTGGTAAATTTTGATAAGTTCTTGCAACATTTGAAACACTATTGTGTCACCTGTCTGTCAGGAGGTAAATAATAATTTGAGGTGATTCCATTATTAATTTTTGAAGGAGTTTGAGCAAAAACAGGAAATAGAAATTTTACTTAACAATTACCAGTCTAACCTCAGTTGTAAACTTTCCCACCAGAATTATACACCTTAATAGGAAACATGAATGTACATGAGGAGGACATAGTCAATAAAGATAGTGTTCAAACTATGGAAACTTCAGGTTGGAATATCAACAAGGTAAGGAAAAGATAGATTGGTACTTACCGTAAAGATGACACTTTAAGTTGCAGGTAGGCACGATTGAGACACTTACACATTAGCTTTTGGCCACAGACTTCACCAGAAACACACACACACACACACACACACACACACACACACACACACACACACACACACACACACACACCTTATTCATTCACACAAGTAAGCACACCTAATGCACACATGCCCGCCAGCTCTGGCAGATTGGACCAAATCAGTAGAAATCTATCTTGTCCTTACTAGTGTTCATTCGGTTTTAAATGTATTAAAATATTGGCAAATTATCCACAGCAGAGAACATAACAAATCTAAATCAGGTGTAATCAGGAAAATCATTAGAACTGTCAGTGAGCTCACAACATGTACTTTTAGGAGGAACCTGCAAAGCATCAACTGGAATGAGGTATTTGAGGCAATGGATGGTAAATTCTAAATTTATTACATTTTTAAATAAATTCCTCTTGCTTCAAAATGTGTTTCTCAATGAAAAATGTGAGATAAGACACCAGTAGTTTATCAAAGAAACCTTAGATGGTATAGGGCATCACAGTATCATGTATCATATATCACCATATGAAATGGTTGGGATAAGCACATAGGCGTAACCACTTCCATGCTATGGAGGGTATTGGTATTTATTAAGAATAATTATAAAAGAATCAAAAATCTTGAATGTTGTGTTGTAGATTAATAATTATGAAAATAAAATCAAAGCATTATAGTGTGTAGTTAGAAGGGAAAGTTTATCAGGGGACAAGATGATTTAATAATGAAAGATAATCACCAAATGGCCCACGACATCAAACATTTAACAACCCTCTTCAGCAACCACTCTCTAAACTCAGTGCAATCAGCTAAAAACAAAAGAGGTTACAATATATCAGTAGCACAAGCACTCGATCAATTCCAGTTCATGCACGTATCTTCCAGGGAAATCAGGAAAATAAGTAACTCTCATACAACAAAACATTCTCATGGAGGTAGTAAATTTCAAGCAAAATATTAGAAGCATGTTCTTACACTATAGCTACTGCACTCAGCCTTATATTAATTACATCACAGGATATCTTTCCAGACAGATTAAAGTATGCCATTTTAGATGCGCCTGTGAGAAAAGCAGTAGGGCAGATATTAATAACTGTCGCCTGTTTCACTGTTGACCCCCTCCTCCTCAAAAGTTTTGGAAAAGTTATATAAGATTTTGAATCAGTCATTATTTGAATGTCAGGAGGCATCTCCACTGAACATGCCACCTATAATCTCACTGACAGTGCATTAAAATATCTTGAATGACAAGATATCTTCTACCAGGGTTGTGATCTGTCCAAGGCATTTGACTGTGGAAATCACAACATTCTTAAGGAGAAGCTTAAAGTTTGTCTTTTGAGCAGCAATGAGTAATTGGTTCACTTAATATTTAACTTCCAGGACGCAAAGTGTCATGTTAGATGATAGCTCATGTAGTTCTCATGACGAATCTTTGTTTGAGTAGGAACAAATTACTACTGGCGTTCCACACAATTAAATTCTGGGACCTCTCCTGCTGTTCTGTATATATGTATATGACCTACCATCTTAACACTGATAAAGCAGAAATAGTGCTCTTCACTGATGATGCAAGCATCACGAGGAACCCTAATAGAGCTACAACAGAAGAAGCAATAAATAAAATGCATGTATGGTTCTCGGGCGAGACGTCGGATGTTATAGTGAAAACTCCACAATATTTCGTCAGCGCAACTGGCCGACATCTTCAGGTGCGACGAACACACTGCTAAGGTAGCACCAGGGCCCCCTATTTATGCCAGTTTTAGGCAGGAAGTGCGCATGCGTGGAGGCGCCAAATTCGATGGCCAATAGCGACGATATCAACTAATAGCTGGAAGGACAGTGACGCCACCTACAGGATGAAGGACCAAATACTTCGGCGCACGCGTGGAGGCTGCCGCCGCTGCTCTGCACTGCCATCGGCAGCCCCAGCGACCTCTGTCGGAAGCCGCAAGGGCGGAGGCTGCCGCTGTTACTCTGCGCTGCCATCGGCCGCCCCAGCGACCTCTGTCGGAAGCCGCAAGCAAAACTGCACGTCCACGTAGGCGCCTTGATTATCCTCCCGTTGTCAACAGAATATTTATGTTGCTAGCGAATCGTCGTCCGTCTTATGACCAATAGTATTCCTCTCTGCTCGAAGCGACTTCAGTATGGCCAGTGCAGGATCCCATGCTGAACTAAGCTGAAAGCCCATGTCTCTGTTTACAAGATTCGTCGAGCTACGTATTTCCACTGCTTCCTTAATAACACTGTCCCAGTACGAACTCGTCGATGCGAGAATTTTTGTATGTTGATAATTCATAGAATGTCCTGTACTGAGACAATGCTCGGCCACTGCAGACTTTTCTGGTTGCTCCAGACGAGTGTAGCGTCGGTGTTCAGTGCATCTCTCTTCCACAGTGCGACAGGTTTGTCCGATGTACGACATGCCGCAGCTACAAGGAATCTCGTAAACACCGGGTCTTCTTAGGCCAAGGCTGTCCTTAGATGAGCCCAAGAGAGCTCCGAGTTTTGCTGGCGGACGAAATACACATTTAACTTTATGCCTCTCCAATAGTCTTCCTATTTTTGAAGAGACACCGCCGATGTATGGCAAGATGACCATTCCCCTTTGTTCTTTGCCGTCTTCCACTTCCTCACGTTGGGTAACCCGCTTTGGTTGTAAGGCACAGCGAATCTCCCGTTCGGAATATCCATTTTGTTGGAAAATGGTACGCAGATGGAGTAGCTCATTGGATAAGCTGTCTGAGTCTGATATGGCTCGTGCTCTGTGGACCAACGTCCTCAGTACGCCACTTCATTGCGAAGGATGGTGACAGCTGGTGGCCTGTAAGTATAAATCCGTGTGCGTTGGTTTACGGTACACTGCGTGACCTAATGTGCCATCTTCTTTTCTCCGTACCAACACGTCCAGGAATGGAAGTTCGCCGTTTTTCTCCATCTCCATCGTGAAGTTGATGTTGGGATGAAGCGAGTTAAGATGCTCAAGAAAAACATTCAGCGATGCAATGCCGTGAGGCCAGATAACAAAGGTGTCGTCCACATATCGCCAAAAACACGTAGGTTTCAAATCCGACGTCTGGAGTGCTCTCTCCTCGAAGTCTTCCATAAAAAGATTAGCCACAATGGGTGACAGGGGACTACCCATTGCGACGCCGTCAGTCTGTTCAAAGTATTGTCCATTAAATAAAAAGTATGTCGAGGTGAGCACATGTTGGAATAAGTCTAAAAATTCCCCATCCAGCTTCTCGCTAATGAGCAACAACGATTCCTGCAATGGTACTTGAGTAAAAAGTGAGACTACGTCAAAACTCACGAGTATATCTGATGGTGCGAGTCGTAAGTTCTTGAGCCGACGAATAAAGTCTTGTGAGTTACGGATGTGATGCTCACACTTTCCTACTAAAGGGCTCAATTGTGCTGCCAGATGTTTCGCGAGATTATACGTTGGTGCCCCGATATTACTCACAATAGGCCGCAGTGGCACATTATCCTTGTGAATTTTGGGCAATCCGTATAGCCTGGGAGGTACGGGCGCCTGTGTACGTAGTCTCTTAGCAACCACATCGGAGATCGTGCTGTTTTTCAGGAGCTCCAAAGTTTTTCGCTGAATTTTTGCTGTGGGGTCCTTATTTAGAGTGCGATATGCAGAGTCGTCCAGAAGCTGGTGCATCTTGCTCAGATACATTGACGTGGAGAGGATAACAGTCGCATTTCCCTTATCCGCCGGCAAAATCACAATATCAGGATCTTCTCGTAGGGATCGAACCACTGACCCCTCTGCAGCTGTCAGATTGTTCCTAGGCACTTGAGCCCGTGTCAGAGCACGGCAAGTCTCCCGCCGGATCTCCTCGGCAGATTCCCTGGGAAGTTTTAGGATGCCTTGTTTGACGGAGCTAATGATGTCCAGAACAGGTGGTGTCCTCGGAATGGGTGCGAAGTTCAATCCTTTCTCCAGGACCGATACCGCCGCGTCAGGCAAAGGTTTGTCCGCCAGATTGTATACAGTTCGTCTACGAACTTCGTTGTTCTCTTCTTGTGGTAAATGGTCCCTGAAGCGATGAAACTTATCAATTTGACGTGCTGCGTCTTGTTGTTGTTTCCAGTCTGAGAACGCCCAAGTAGCGCTGTTTACGAGATTCCTTGTAGCTGCGGCATGTCGTACATCGGACAAACTTGTCGCACTGTGGAAGAGAGATGCACTGAACACCGACGCTACACTCGTCTGGAGCAACCAGAAAAGTCTGCAGTGGCCGAGCATTGTCTCAGTACAGGACATTCTACGAATTATCAACATACAAAAATTCTCGCATCGACGAGTTCGTACTGGGACAGTGTTATTAAGGAAGCAGTGGAAATACGTAGCTCGACGAATCTTGTAAACAGAGACACGGGCTTTCAGCTTAGTTCAGCATGGGATCCTGCACTGGCCATACTGAAGTCGCTTCGAGCAGAGAGGAATACTATTGGTCATAAGACGGACGACGATTCGCCAGCAACATAAATATTCTGTTGACAACAGGAGGATAATCAAGGCGCCTACGTGGACGTGCAGTTTTGCTTGCGGCTTCCGACAGAGGTCGCTGGGGCGGCCGATGGCAGCGCAGAGTAACAGCGGCAGCCTCCGCCCTTGCGGCTTCCGACAGAGGTCGCTGGGGCTGCCGATGGCAGTGCAGAGCAGCGGCGGCAGCCTTCACGCGTGCGCCGAAGTATTTGGTCCTTCATCCTGTAGGTGGCGTCACTGTCCTTCCAGCTATTAGTTGATATCGCCGCTATTGGCCATCGAATTTGGCGCCTCCACGCATGCGCACTTCCTGCCTAAAACTGGCATAAATAGGGGGCCCTGGTGCTACCTTAGCAGTGTGTTCGTCGCACCTGAAGATGTCGGCCAGTTGCGCTGACGAAATATTGTGGAGTTTTCACTATAACATCCGACGTCTCGCCCGAGAACCATACATGCAACATGTCCGCCGGGAAAGCCTCAAGCAACACAATAAATAAAATATTCAAAAGTACTAATGACTGGTTCTTTGTAAATAGTCTATCACTTAGTTTCAAGAAAACACATTTTCATTGAATTATGTATAATACAAGGTACATAATCACCAATAACAGTACAGAACAGGTGAAACACAATATGTAAAACTTGGACAAAATTAATTGGTGTGCGTATTGCCTAAAACTGTAATTGAAAATCAATCCTTTCTCAGTGTATAGTTGCTGATTTTTGGTAATTAAAGCATTAGAAAATTACTATACTTTGTTTTATGCATTTTGTACTGTGTAGTTATAATTAAAGTGCTGCTACTCAGTGAGGTTCAATGTGGGCTGTAATTATGGTATGGCAACAAAACTTGGTAGATGTGCTAATGTGTTTTTGTGGAACTGATTAACATTGGAAAAAAAATAGTCTCAATTTTCCTACCAGGTGCAAATATTGCACTGTTTGCATGACAGTGTGACGTCTATACTGTCATTTGACAAGCTGTAACGTGAGTGAACAGTATCACTATCGAGAAGCAAGACCGTGCACTGTTATTAAACTGTTTTATTTGAAACACAGCAATTACAATACTGCATTGAGGGAGTATTGCCAGCTGAAAGGTCTGAGGAGGGGCCAAAGTCATTGAATGGTTTAAAGAAGATGGTAATGAAATTCGAAAACACAGGTGAGCATGGTGTGGCACCTGGAGGAGTAAGGCATCCTATCACAGTAGAAGTTATTGACGAGATGCTGTTCCTGTAACTGATGATGCACCATGTGCCCTGGGTAGGGCTAGTGCCCATGCATTGTTATGAGAGTTTTCCCTCGCATGTTCAACATTACAGAAAGTTTTGTAGTCTAATTTACACTGGTACCTATACAAGACCCAGCCTGTGCAACAAATGGAATCTCATGATCCGCAGTAATGTTTTGAATTTGCTTTTTGGTTTCTGGCATGGATCAAAGTTGATGACATGTAGCTGCACAATATTCTACGGAGTGACAAGGCACATTTTACACTACAGGGTGCAGTGAATACATAGAACTGCTGAATTTGGGATAATGTTAAAATAAGTGTTGTGCGTGGAGAGCCACTGCTCTCACCACGTGCGGCATTGTGGTGTGGATTCACCAGCACTTTTACTCCCAGTCTGTTCTTCTTTGAAGGAAATACACTCAGTGGAAATGTCAAGTGTACCATGATGTCTCCACATTATTGAGACCACCTTGTACATCAAGTGATTCCTGCTTTTGAAGAGTGCAACTGTGTGGAAACCAGTGTTTTCATCCAAAATGGAGCAGCATCTCATGTTGCTCTCTCAGTGAAAAATCTGCTTAATACAACCTTCCAAGAACATGTTATCACCAGAGGTTTTCCAGATTCATGGTCTGCAAGATCACCTCATCTGAATCCGTGTGACATTTGGCTCTGGGGATATCTAAAAGAATGCATCTATAGGGACACATTCAGTGTCTACCTGATCTTAAGGCCAGTACACAGGAAAGTTTTGCATAGATTCCTCTGAAGCTGTTGTGAGCTACTGAGATGCAGTATCTTGTCAACATCTCTGGTGCTCATATTAAAATTCTAACTTGTTTTACATTTTCTGTTCACGTCCCATTCCTAATCTGTTACATATGGAAATATTTCTGTATGTATTTCATGCATTCATAGCGCCTGATTTGCACCAGGTGGCCAAAATTGGATCTAAGTTTTTTCAATGTAAATCAATTCCACATTAACGTATTAGAACATGTACCAAGTTTTGGTGCCATATGATAATTATAGTCTGCACTGGACCTCTGTGAGTAGCTACATTTTAATTATAACCACCCTGTATTTTGTTGTGAAAAATCTGGCACAATTTGAAAACAATAGTGGCATTCATAAATATGATACTGCAAACAAAACTAGCCCCTCCACAACTTAATTCTTTTCATGCATAGAAAGGAGCAAAGTATGTAAATATAAAAAATATTTGACCACCTCGCATGTGAATGACGAGGCCGGGAAGATAATTAGTAGTCTTAAAGGACGTGAAGCCTAAATCTAAATACAGCCTCTGCATGCCTCAATATGGTGCATGGTGAAGGCTACATTATACCGCTGCTAGTCATTCACAGTCCGTATGCAGGATATACGAGGGTCATTCTGAAAGTACTGCCTCCTATTTTGATTCATGGAAGCTATAGGAAATACATAAAGCAGCTCAGCTAAATAGAGCAGTATTTCAGCTACAGACTGTCATTTTTCCACATTCTCACCACCATTCATTTTGCACTTTTGCCAACAATGCACCAGAGCCTGCATGCCGTACTTGTAAAAATCAGAACCAGGTGAGACTAACCAATTCCTTACAGCTTTAATAACAGCATCTGAGTCTTGAAAATGTTCACCATGTACTCCATCTTCAGAGGACCAGAGAGATGGAAGTCTGAAGGCGCTAAAATGAGACTGTACAGTGGATGTAGCTAGACAGTCCACCCGAATTTTGCAGTGAGTTGTGTGTTCACAAAACAGGTGTGGGCTGTGGCGTTATGTTGCAGGTGAAAGTTGGTCTTCTTCTCTGGCCGTACCCTGGAAATTTGGACCTTCATCTTAGTCAGTGTCATCTTGTAGTGTACTGAATTGACAGTTTATCCAGGCTCCAGAACATCCAAAAGAACCACACCTTGGCTTTTCCAGAAGAATGTGCACGCCACTTTGCCTGCAGATGGCTGTGTCGAGAATTTCTTCTCTGATGGAGAACTCCCATGTCGCCTTCCATGGACTATCTTTTGAATTCCGTCTCGTAGTGGTGACACCACATCTCATCTCCGGTTACAATACCATTCAGAAAATTGTCACTTTCAGCTTCATATTGGCCTAGAGGGTCCCAACAGATTTCCATTTGATGAGAGTTTTTTTCTTCTGTAAGCATTCGTGGGACCCATCTCACGTAGACTCTGTGATAACCAAGATGTTCCACCATTGTTTCCAAGGCATTACAGCCGTCATTAAGCTTTGCACGCAATTCTTTGGTCATTATCTGCCAATCAGTACAGATCAGTTGATAAAGACACTCTTCATTGTGAGGCATGACAGCTGTGCAGGGTTGTCCGGGTCATTGCTTGTCATGCACATCCTTTTCACCATCTTGAAAACACCATACCCATTGCCTCCCATTGCTCACGTCTATTGTATCGTCTCCATACACCTGTAGCAACCGTCAATGGATTTCAATCAGTGCAGTTTTTTCAGCAGTGAGGAATTCAATCACACATTGCTGTTTTATACGTGCAGCCATATCAGACTCTATTTTGGAATACTCTTCTGCTGGCGCCAGCTACCACAGAACAACAGAACCACTGGCGATTGAAAGAGGAAGGTTCAAGCATTAGCACTACACCAACTATATCTGGCAAGAACATCTTTTTGCAGTTAGCCACAAATCCTAACAGTCCACAGCTTGTTGTGGTCTAGAGGAAAGCGTTATTGCCTCTGGATCGTGGGGTCCTGTATTCGATTCCCAGCCGGGTTGAGGATTTTTCTCCGCCAGGGACTGGGTGTTCGTTTAGTCCTCATCATCTCGTCATCATTTGGGTAGTGCCGAGACTGGAATTGGAAAAATTTGGAACTTGTACAGCACTGATGACAATGATGTTGGGTGCCCCTCAAATCATCATCATCATCATCATCATCATCATCACAAATGTCGATTTACTAAACTTTCTCAGTAGTGTTACACAGAAAAGATCATGGTCTTCCCTACAGGGATTCCAGTTTGAGTTCACAGAAAATTTCCATAATACTTGCGTGTTGGTTGAACCTACCAGTTACAAGTGTAGCAGCATGCTTCTGAATTGCTTTGATGTCCTCCTATAACCTGACCAGGCGGACGTATCAAAACATTCAAGTAGTAATGAAGAATGTGTTACACGACTTTTGTACATGCAGCCTCCTTTGTTGTTGAGCTACGCTTTGTGTAGAATTCTCCCAAGAAATCGAATTCGATCATTCACCTTCTATATTACCAACTTTACATGTTTTCTTCCATTTCATATTGCTTTGCAATGTTATATCTAGATATTTAACGGACATGACTGTCAAGCAGCACACCACTAATACTGTATTCAAAGAAAACATGATTGGTTTTCTTACTTGTCTGCATTAATTTGTTTTCTCTACATTTAGAGCATGCTCCCATTCATCACACCAAATGGAAATCCTGGCTTAAGTCATCATCATGCATCTGCATCACTCAACTTTGTCACTAAACTTTGAAAAAACACACTACATGCAGTTCAGAACTTGTAAGGGGTGTCCCAAGAGTATATGTCTAACATACGATGACAAGAAGATAGAAGAAGTGGACAGTGTTAAATTCTTGGGATTACAGCTTGATAATAAATTCAACTGGGAGGAGCACACCACAGAACTGCTGAAGCGTCTTAACAAATCTCTGTTTGCAATGCGAATTTTGTCAGACATAGGAGATATAAAAATGAAAAAGCTGGCATACTATGCTTACTTTCATTCCATAATGTCATATGGGATTATTTTTTGGGGTAATTCATCAAGCCAAGCTAAAGTTTTCCGGGCACAAAAACGTGCAGTGAGAGTTATATGTGGTGTGAACTCAAGAACATCCTGCAGAAGCCTGTTTAGGGAACTAGGGATACTAACTACTGCTTCCCAATATATTTATTCCCTAATGAAATTTGTCATTAAAAATATATCACTTTTTCAAACCAACAGCTCAATTCATGGAATCAATACTAGAAATAAGAATAATCTTCACAAGGATTTAAAGTCACTTAGTCTTGTACAAAAAGGTGTGCATTATTCAGGAACACACATTTTCAATAACTTGCCAGCAGCCATAAAAATCTTAACAACCAATGAAATTCAGTTTAAGAGAAGCCTAAAGGATTTATTGGTGGCCAACTCCTTCTACTCCATTGATGAATTTCTTAGTAAAACCAACTGATTTGTATATAAGTACAACATAACTTCTGCACAATTTCAGTGCAGTAATGTGTTCATTGAAAATTTGTGTGTGTGTGTGTGTGTGTGTGTGTGTGTGTGTGTGTGTGTGTGTGTGTGTGTGTGTGTTAGTATAATCTAACTTCTGCACCATTTCAGTGCAGTAATGTGTTCATTGTAAATAAGTATTACAGTAGTTGTATTACCTTATAAATAAATAAAAAACTTTTTAATTTTAAATTCAGTGCATTAGTATTTGTAAAATGACTCTTAGTGTTCATTAAAAAATGACGATCATTCCACTTGGGACCTGTGGAATGGTACATTAGCTTATTTGTTTTAGTTGTAAATATTTGTCATGTATTGTTGTTTTTCTGACATGTTCCACATCCTGGAGGACCTCCTCACTACGGATCAATTGGAATGAAAGTAAATCTAATCTAATCTAATCAACAATGACACTTCCCGATACACCACAGAGTAATCAGAAAAAGTCACAGATGCTGCTCACCCTATCCATTGGATCATTTATGTTCATAGAGAACAAGGGTGAATCCTATCAGCCTTCACTGGGGCACTCCATATGATGCCATTGTCTCTGATCAACACTTGCCATCCAGGACAGTGTACTGGGTTCTGTTTCTTCAAGAATAATTGAGCTACTCACATATATCAGAATCTATTCCATGCTCTTGGACCTTCATTAACAGTGTGCAGACACCATTGTGTCAGTACTTGAATTCCAAACTATGTGTACTCCACAACAATGTTTTGCTGCCCTGTGGTGAGTCCTGTAATGCTATAATCTGCTAGACGTGTCTTTGTTGGCCCACTGCTTGTACTGTACATAGTTTTGAGATGGCAAATTTTGATAATAGCAATATTTTCAAGGCTCTGGAATAAGAAATCAACAATTCTGGTTCAGAAGGAGAAGTAACGACACTAAAGTCCAAAATCAAAAAGAGGGTTGTAAGTGAAGCACAACACTTAGCTCTGAAAGTGCGTTTGTGATGAACATCAATGTACAGCAAGACCAGAACTGAACCATTGGACAGTGTGTGCTGCTTTAATACAAACATCAAATATTCCAGATTATAAAATACTCAACAAATAATTGCTGATGGTCAGATTTGAATTGGTGACCAGCAGTACACCAGCCAGCGATGTTAACCACTATGTCACACAGTGTGCACCTAGGCTCACAGTATTGCTCCCTCTCCTGGAGAAACTGTGACCCACTGGTTCCAAAGTTTTCTTTGGGGAATTAATGTCAAAACTCTAGATCTCGATCTTGTCAATGGCCCCCTCTGTGGCAGCACCGGCAGATCCTCGCACTTTGGTCAAGTTGTCACTTCGTCTTCACTGTGATGAGCATCAAAGCAGCCTCTCCTGTTGAATCTCCATGATCATCATGTGGATGTTCAGTTTCCTTGAACAACCATTGTTGTTCTGTTCTCAGGTCTGTAGTAGGTCTTCATACAGAGAACATAATGTGTCTGTGCTTTTGTCTTCATAATGAAGAGTCACAGTCAGCATTTATGTGTGACATCTGACAAGCATTGAAGGATACGATATGGCCAAAAGTATTTCTTTAGTAACTTTTCCAATAGTCCCACTCTCTATACAGGCATAAAAATCCATACCAAGGCTTAGCATTATAGTGCTCTCACTCTTTCTCCTGGGTGTCCAGGGTCCTTATTCAATCTAGCTGCCTTGCTTCTTCGCTCATTGTGATGATGCATTTCAAATAGTAAACCTAAGTATCATCTGTTTGAAATGGCAACAGTGTATCCATTGTCCCTTCGGCCTCATGGCAATGGAGCAGGAAGGAAAACCTGCAGTGTCTTACTTCACTGTGTTGTATGTGAATGTCATAACGGGCACTATTGTATCCACATCGCTCTGTTAAACATCTGTGTAGATTGAGAGCTTAGCTACCAGTGTCTTATTAAAGTGCTCTGTGAGGCCATTCATCTGTGTGTGGTAGGCAATTGGCATCTTGTGACTGATGTAACAACATGAAATCACCTCTGATAATAGTCTTGACTGGAAACCTTTCCATGATCAGAGATCCTCATGTGCAGTCCCGAAAGTCAGTCGACATAATTGTGTTTGGGTCTGCCTTTATATACAACTGTGATGCTAAGTTCAGTCTTAAAAAAACTTGTCATACAGTGCTAGGACTGGAGAAGATATTAGTACCTCCTTAAGGAGAACTTTCTTGTGTCTTGTTCCACAAAAATGTGGCATCTCTCTGCAGTAGTTCTTGGGAGGGGCACGTTTTAGTACAAAAATCCTTTACGAATTGCTAGTAGTATGAGCACATTCCAAGAAAACTACTCACACCATGAGTGTACCAAGAAGTCAGAAAATCTGTAACTTGAGACTTCCCTCCTCCTGTGCACCATTTTCAGGAAATAGCTGGTATGAAGGTATTGCTTGACATCACTTTTACACCACACCACATTTTCGTTTTTGTATGAAAAGCAAACCAGGTAAGTCTGACATAAAGCTGTTTGTTGTTTGCAAAGCTTCAACTGGATTTATTCATAGGACAGAGTTGGGCACTGGGAAAGGGGCACTGGACCCTGATGTTATGGCACTTTGGAATAGACTACTAGGAAACTAAGAATACGAAGGTTACACAATATAAATGGATCACTGCTATACATGTCCTGTTGTGTTTGATTATTTATGGGACTGCAAGACAAAAGCAGTAGGCATTTGCATGCCAAACAAAAATGGTCTTCCTCAGTGTGTAGTTGTAAATTCAAGAACCAAAGAATCAACAAAGAACAGATGGTTTATATGAGAAGGTAATGTCTGCTCTGCCTAAAGTGAAAAGATGGGGTTGTTTTGATGCTTTCAACATGCCACATTGCTTCAGCAACAGATGTAACTGCACATTTGGGGGGGAGAGGGACAGTGACTAAATCAAAACCAAATGATGACGTGGATTACAATATTGACAAAGTAGAAGAGAAAAAATAAGGCCAAGTGGTTGCTTACTATCCTTTCAAGAGAAACCTGTCTAAATGATGAAAAAAAAAGTTCTTTCCTTAATTTGTTTGTGATGGGCCTTGCGTATGCATTCATGCTGAATGTAGGTGAAAGGGAAATGTGCACCTTCTCCTAGTTTCTTGTATGGTTAGAGAAATCTTTTGGAGCACAAGGCAGCATGCATTAGGAGATTAATTCTTCTCCAATTCTTGGACTGAACAGAGTCTAAATTTTGCCGAAAAGATACCAGATGCTGAGTAGAAATCCACCAAAGACATGTCTCCAGTACTACTGCATTGCAAAACTAATGAAGCAGTGCTACCGACAATGAAGTGTCTCCAGTGCTCATATTGAACAAATTGTGTAAATGGAAGTTAATAATACACTCCTGGAAATGGAAAAAAGAACACATTGACACCGGTGTGTCAGACCCACCATACTTGCTCCGGACACTGCGAGAGGGCTGTACAAGCAATGATCACACGCACGGCACAGTGGACGCACCAGGAACCGCGGTGTTGGCCGTCGAATGGCGCTAGCTGCGCAGCATTTGTGCACCGCCGCCGTCAGTGTCAGCCAGTTTGCCGTGGCATACGGAGCTCCATCGCAGTCTTTAACACTGGTAGCATGCCGCGACAGCGTGGACGTGAACCGTATGTGCAGTTGACGGACTTTGAGCGAGGGCGTATAGTGGGCATGCGGGAGGTCGGGTGGACGTACCGCCGAATTGCTCAACACGTGGGGCGTGAGGTCTCCACAGTACATCGATGTTGTCGCCAGTGGTCGGCGGAAGGTGCACGTGCCCGTCGACCTGGGACCGGACCTCAGCGACGCACGGATGCACGCCAAGACCGTAGGATCCTACGCAGTGCCATAGGGGACCGCACCGCCACTTCCCAGCAAATTAGGGACACTGTTGCTCCTGGGGTATCGGCGAGGACCATTCGCAACCGTCTCCATGAAGCTGGGCTACGGTCCCGCACACCGTTAGGCCGTCTTCCGCTCACGCCCCAACATCGTGCAGCCCGCCTCCAGTGGTGTCGCGACAGGCGTGAATGGAGGGACGAATGGAGACGTGTCGTCTTCAGCGATGAGAGTCGCTTCTGCCTTGGTGCCAATGATGGTCGTATGCGTGTTTGGCGCCGTGCAGGTGAGCGCCACAATCAGGAATGCATACGACCGAGGCACACAGGGCCAATACCCGACATCATGGTGTGGGGAGCGATCTCCTACACTGGCCGTACACCACTGGTGCTCGTCGAGGGGACACTGAATAGTGCACGGTACATCCAAACCGTCATCGAACCCATCGTTCTACCATTCCTAGACCGGCAAGGGAACTTGCTGTTCCAACAGGACAATGCACGTCCGCATGTATCCCGTGCCACCCAACGTGCTCTAGAAGGTGTAAGTCAACTACCCTGGCCAGTAAGATCTCCGGATCTGTCCCCCGTTGAGCATGTTTGGGACTGGATGAAGCATCGTCTCACGCGGTCTGCACGTCCAGCACGAAAGCTGGTCCAACTGAGGCGCCAGGTGGAAATGGCATGGCAAGCCGTTCCACAGGACTACATCCAGCATCTCTACGATCGTCTCCATGGGAGAATAGCAGCCTGCATTGCTGCGAAAGGTGGATATACACTGTACTAGTGCCGACATTGTGCATGCTCTGTTGCCTGTGTCTATGTGCCTGTGGTTCTGTCAGTGTGATCATGTGATGTATCTGACCCCAGGAATGTGTCAATAAAGTTTCCCCTTCCTGGGACAATGAATTCACGGTGTTCTTATTTCAATTTCCAGGAGTGTAAAATCAACATTATGTAATTCTCACTTTTTCGACTTTTTTACTCATGTCCCATTCCTAATCTTTCACAACACATGGAAACATTTGTATATGTTTTTCTTGCGTCAACAATGCCAGAATTGCACCTGGTGGCCAAAATTAGAATTAATTTCTTTTTCAGCGTAAATCTTTTCCAAAGTAACACATTAGAATATCTACCAAGTTTCACTACCATAGAATAATTATGGCCAACACTGGACCTCTGTTAGTAGTCACACTTTAATTGTAACCACCTGGTACAAATGTTAGTTTTTTACTGTTTCACAGACACCAAGGTATTTACAAAAGTTATAAGAAATGCAGTAAAATAAAAATCATGTTCGTACTTGAAAGCTATGTTTATTTTATGCTATTTGTCCTTCACATAAGTCTGTGGCCTTGCACAAATAAATAAAGAACGATGTTGCAAGTGTTTCAAGGTGAAATGTACCTAGCAGGAGAGCTAACTGAAAGTGCGTGCATGCATTTGAATCATCTAATTTTCTGTTAAGTTTTTGATTTTTTTTTCCTTGTTTAGGTGAAACTGAGGTTACAGTCAAATTTTATTATGTCACAACATTAGATTGATGGCCTAGTATTCCTGCTGGGTTATGTCTAATATTCTCACACAGTGATAAGGCAGTTTTTAATCTATAAACTAATTGCACACGATTGAAGTGAATCGTCACTTGTGTTGCAGCCTAGAAATATTCCACTGAGAGAGAAAGCTGATGAATTCTTACAGTCTTTTTAGCTGCAGTTGTCTGTGGGCCTGTAATTATTTATCAAAGCTTTACATTATGTAAGTCATGGGTTTGTTGTTATGATTATTTGTTCCTTACTTATTAATTTTTTATTCCCTAGTCTTTCTCTATTTCCACATAGATGAAATACATCCTTAATCACAAACAATAAGTTTGCATGTTGTATGCATCAGCAGCAATCAAAACTCTTTTAACCTACCCTATATCTCTGAAGCCGAGATTAGTTTTTCTTTTTCTTTTCTTCCAAATTTCATGCCAAGTTGTAGGGAGTCACCTTGAATTTGTGGTGTATGATGTGGAGTTTTTCTTCTGTTTATCAAATAGAATCTCAAGGTTCCGTTAAGAAGTGGTTCCCAACCTGGGGGTAATTACCCCCTGAGGAGTGAAATGAAACTTTCTGAGGGGTAAAAACTAACATTAGATTCTGTTTGTCATGAAACGAAATTATTTTCAAGAAAATCATTACTATTATCACAATTTTGTAAGACTCTTAACATTGATTATATAAGTTATCAATAATTACTCTTTCTCAATTAGTAGCATTAATGTGGTGGGGATTACAGGATCCTCATATAGTCCACCCACTACACACGTTGTGCTTCTTCCTGTACACCGCTAATGAAAAAAGTGAGACATATATGTAACAAATGCTAAATATCACAAGAAAAGTCTTCAAGTTGTAACTACATAAACTACATAAGGTCTACGACATTGCTGTACACAGTTATTATTATTATTGTTATTAATTGAGTGGTCATACAGTCAGAAGACATCCAATTCTGCTAGTTCAGAAGTAAGGAATGCAGCAATGAAGTGATTTACAAACAGTAATTATAGTGTACACATTTGAACTTGATGGGTTTTAAATGGGGTTGCATCATACAGGTCAAACAAATGCCACAACAGAGAGGAATAATGCACGTTTTCTAACAAGTGTGTAAGCTCACTGTGGACAGTTAACTTTCTTTTCTAAGGAGGAGTTGTGGGTAGCACTTGGGAGACACAGCATATTCCTTTGTCATTCGTTATAACACACACACACACACACACACACACACACACACACACACACACACACACACACTACTGCTTTAACCTTGAAAACACACATGTACTTTGAGCGATGTTGTACCATAACAGGAAGTGTTTATTGTGGCAAATTTTTTTATCGGTTGCTGTACCCACTTCTAAACTGTGTAGTGAAGTGTTTAATGGATCATGGTGTGGAATAACACGGTTCAACATCAGGTTTTGTGTTATGATGCAGACATACTCATACACATCTACATCTACATCATGCTCCGCAAGCCAGCTAATGGTGTGAGGTGGAGGGTACTTCTGGTATCACTAAATATCCCCCCCTTCCTTGTTCACTTGTGAATGGCATATGAGAAGAATGATTATTGATAAGCCTCTGTTTCAGCTCTAACTTCTAGAATTTTCTCGTTGTGGCCTATCGTGAGATTTTGTCGGGTGAAGTAATATGTTGTCAGACTCTTTCCAGAAACTGCGCTCTCGAAATTTCAATAGTAAACCTCTCCGTGATGCACAACGCCTCCCTTTTAACGTCAGAAACTGGAGTTTGTTGAGTATCTCGATGATGTTCTTGCGCCGACAGAATGAACCGGAGAGATGTGTCGCTCTTCGTTGGGCCTTCTCTATCTCTTCTATCAATTCTACCTGGTAAGGATTCCAGATTGATGAACAGTACTGGAGAGTCAGTCGAACAAGTGACTTTTAAACCACTTCCTTTTTTGGATGAGTTACATTTTCTTAAGACTCTTCCTATGAATTTGTCTGGCATCTGCTTTTCCTACTTTTTATGTGGTCATTCCACTTCAAAGTCGCTCCGAATAGTTACTCCTAGATATTTTACGATAGGAGAGCCTGCACCATTCATCAATCCTCTGTAGGTCATTCTGCAAATCGATACTGTCTTGTGGCACTGTTCACTGTTGCTTTCTTATAGACAACCACATCATCTGCAAACAGCCGTAAAGAGCTTCTGACACCTTCCACTAGATATTTTATGCATATTGTAAATACAAATCGTTCTGAACGTACCTCGTCTCCTACCTTCTAAACTTTTCAGAAGCCCTCCTGCGAATCTTGCAGAACTAGCACTCCTGAAAGAAAGGATATTGCGGAGACATGGCATCTCTGTGAGGACGCCGCATGCGTCGTGCTTGGGTAGCTCAGTCGGTAGAGCACTTGCCTGCGAAAGGGAAAGGTCCTGAGTTCGAGTCTCGGTCCGGCACACAGTTTTAATCTGCCAGGAAGTTTCACATCGGCGCACACTCTGCTGCAGAGTGAGAATCTCATTCTGGAAACATCCCCAAGGCTGGGGCTAAGCCATGCCTCCGTAATATCCTTTCTTTCAGGAGTGCTAGTTCTGCAAGATTCGCAGGAGAGCTTCTGAAAAGTTTGGAAGGTAGGAGACGAGGTACTGGCAGAAGTGAAGCTGTGAGGACGGGGCATGAGTCGTGTTTGGGTAGCTCAGATGGTAGAGCACTTGCCTGCGAAAGGCAAAGGTTTCGAGTTCGAGTCTCGGTCCAGCACACAGTTTTAATTTGCCAGGAAGTTTAATATCAGTGCACACTCTGCTGCAGAGTGAAAATCTCATTCTGGACTAATGGTCCTATCGCGCTTCCTTTGGGTACTCCGAAAATTACATCTGTCGATTTTGTTCCATTAAAGAACAGCGTATTGAGTTCTATCTACAAGGAAGTCTTGAATCCGGTCGCAAATCTGGTTCGATATTCCATAAGGTCGTATTCATTCCACTAAGGGGCAGTGCGGGATGGTATCAAAGGAAGTCAGGGGACACATCAACCTAGCGCCATTGTCTACAGCGCCACGGATCTCATGGAGGAGCAGCCTATGACGCAAATTTCAAGTTCATGGTTGTTCGGCATACAATTGCAATAAACAGTTGTGGCACTTCGAGGAAGTATGGAGTGATAGAAACCAGTGTTCGGAGATGGCGGAAGGTCAAAGAACGTCTGAAAAGTGCGAAGTCGAGTAGGAAAGCCTGTAGTGGCCCACAGAGTGGACGTTTCGAAAATACTGAAGTGAAAGTAGTGGCATTTGTGTGCAAGAAATGTAAAGGAGGAGTGGCAGTTTCCCGCGATGTCATACGTAATAAAGCACTTGGATTGACACGTGACCTCGGTGTCCAATTTAAAACCAGCTCAGACTGATGTACAAGGATGATGCGACGCAATGGACTTGTGCTGCTATGTCAAACATCCCTTGATTGGCGTCTTCCAGCTTCGCATGTGAAGAAGATGGTCCAATATCAGCGACACATTACACAAGTGAGAAATGAACATGCTTGCCTCACAGGGCAAATCGGAAACGCTGACGAGACTCCGTTTTCTTCGACATGCTATCCAATAGAACAGTCGAAGAGAAAGGCGCCAGTTCGCATTATGGGTAGTGACAAATGGTGCATCACCGTGATGTTGTGTGCACTTGCCGGTGGATCATAGGTGCGACCCTACGTCCTCCTCAACCGTAAAACTGTGCCAAAGGAAAAGCTGTAACCTGATGTCATATTTCGTTCCGATGGAAAAGAATGGATTACCAATGAGTTAGTTACAGATCAGCTCTGTACAGTGTGGACCAGGAGGCCAAGTGGTCTTCAATAGAATCGTGGTTGTTGATCCTTTATGATTTCTAGGGTTATCTTAACATCAGCAGCGAAGGCAGAAATCCTGAAACGAAACACAGATCTTGTCTTCATTCCAGGGGGCAATACTTCGCAAACACAAGTTTTAGATTTGATGGTGAATAAGCCATGCAAAGGCCATCTGAAGCAGCTACTCAGCAAGTAGTTACTTCAAGTTGCTTAAGCCTGATCCCCACAGTATCTCTAATTGCGGTATGGATTCAGACTGCTTGGACACGCGTATTCAGTTCATCAGTTGTGAAAGGCTTTAAGAAGTGTTGCGTAACATATGCATTAGATGGGAGTGAAGACTATCTACTGTGGGAAGAAATGCAAGATAACCATGACAGTGGCAGTGACACTGCAGGTTCTGTGGATCATTCCAGCAAGGAGGACTAAGTGGTATTTGTATCTAACTAACAGAGGTCTTTATCTGACTTTACTTTCAGTGTACCGGTGCTTTCATTGTCTCCTTCGGTTGCCTGTAGTAAGGTATTCATTTGTAAGTTTTCAAAATAAACCTAGTACCTGTGTACATGTTTTTCTGTAATCCCTTGTTGAAGAATGGGGGATCGTCTTGCCTTCGGAGTCGTCTTGGATACGGAGGTATACGATGTCACAAAACTGAGCGACTCATTACCACAACTGGTAGCTTCTCATGACGCCAAATTCCAGGACGAAGACAAACATCTACCAAAGATAAATTTCAAAGAATTTACAATGAGTTGAAAATATAAACTTCGACGTGAATTGATTGAAATGTAGAAATTCCTTTCTTGTTGTGAAATACAATTTGTATTAATTTAACAATTCATTGTTGCTCGTTTTTTTATTTTTGATTAACCATGAATGTACCAGGATGACTAACTCTATAGAGCTTCCGTATTTTGCTTCAAAACATAGTGAATTTGCTGTGTCGTCCGAACAAGAGACAGCCAGCGCAAAAGTACCACAGGCGCAAGGGAGCGCGCTGGTGCCAGTGCCATAGAGACTCGCCACTTGCGCGAGTTCCACCAGCGCCACGGGAGGAGCCGAGGATGAAGATACAGACTTCGCGTCGGTCAGTTGCCGGCTGAGTACAATCCGCCAATGACCGGATGACAACTGAAAGAAGCCTACTCGGAAAATAGAAGAGCACCTCTCGCCCACTTGGTTACAGATCATCGTCCAAGGCTGACTTAGACAGGGAACATCGTTTAGTGAACTCTTAGAAGTGAACAGACAGTTGTTTTAAATTGCATTTACTATGTTCTGTGAAGCTTACGTACGATTATTTGCACTTAGCCATTGGGGGTCTTTTTTGTGTTATATTACATGCAATGTGGCAGACTTCATTTTTCAACAAGTTACAAAGATTGTTGTGACTTTGTTACTAATTTGTTGGAGTGTTGTAGAATCTTCGTTCTCGTATCCTGTTACCTGTCCCTGGGGCGTAGCTGTGTAATAGTGGCAGGGAGAAATCGTCTTAGCGGTGTACTGCACCAAAAGCCGTTTATGAACTCACAAACTCGGCCTACCGTAACAATAGTGGCGACGAGGCCTTCACTAAACTGGTGACAAGGGTTTATAAAAGAGTTATCTCATTATCTTTAAATAAGTAAGTATTTAACAACCAAAAAGTATGTTAACAAACCAAACTACCCAACAAAAACAGAAAATCTTGCAAATGCTACCGAAAGAGGTATTTGACGCATAAATAGAGAAACTGACATTGGTATATTCAATTTGAACAAGAGAGTATCAACTGTGGATCGTTACAGTTGCCTCATGTCCCAACATTTGGCTGTGGTTCACAGGGAACCAGCAAAAACTTTGGACAGAAAACCACAATCCAGAAATTAATTTTGTTTTTCCATTGTTCTTGCACGAGTTTACAGAGGGCAAAAGCCAACAAAGCCATCAATTTGTCAAACGAGAGCATCAAGTTTCATCAGCTGAGCGGGAGAGCAGGATCGTTATCCAATTTCTCGGTAGTAGATCAGCAACATACCATATGCATGAACTGACATACGCAGGATTAGATACACCAACAAACTGTTTTTCCTGGAAAGAAAGTGTACCATTAGCACAAGTGACCATATTTTCGTGAGGTGAGCAATAAAAAAAAATAATAATTAAGAAAATTCTTCCTAGAACGAGCAGAAACTAGCAAAATACACAAAGCAATCACTCATATAAATACATCGGCTACACCACTGCAATTTCATAACCACTTCTACAACCCTTTAGATCACATAACATCAACAGATACGAAGAAAGTAAATTGGAAAAAGGAAACGCTACATGGCAAGCACCCGTATTATCTAACACAGCCACACATCGATCAAGACGCATCCAACACATGGCTAAGAAAAGGCAATATATACAGTGAGACGGAAGGATTCATGATTGCAATACAGGATCAAACAATAAACACCAGATATTACAGCAAGCATATTATTAAAGATCCCAATACCACAACAGATAAATGCAGACTTTGCAAACAACAAATAGAAACAGTAGATCACATCACAAGCGGATGTACAATACTAGCAAATACAGAATACCCCAGAAGACATGACAATGTAGCAAAAATAATACATCAACAGCTTGCCTTACAACATAAACTTATAAAACAACACGTTCTCACATACAAGTATGCACCACAAAATGTACTGGAGAATGATGAATACAAATTATACTGGAACAGAACCATTATAACAGATAAAACAACACCACATAACAAACCTGACATCATACTCACCAATAAAAAGAAGAAATTAACACAACTAATCGAAATATCCATACCCAATACAACAAATATACAAAAGAAAACAGGAGAAAAAATTGAAAAATACATCCAACTGCCTGAGGAAGTCAAGGACATGTGGCATCAGGATAAAGTTGACATACCAATTATACTATCAACTACAGGAGTCATACCACACAATATCCACCAGTACATCAATGCAATACAGCTACATCCAAACTTATATATACAACTACAGAAATCCGTAATTGTTGATACATGTTCAATTACCCGAAAGTTCCTAAATGCAATATAATATATACCATATAGTTAAAAGGAAGTCACGCTTGATCGAGGTACGCGTCACTTTCCATTTTTGACCAGACATAACGTCTGAGAAAAGAAAGAAATAATAATAATAATTAGAAGAAGAACGGCTGAATTCCCGAATCGTGATCGAGCTCATAATTTTTTCACTGCAAGTTTGTATTGAATGAGTTCGAGAAGTCAAGAGACGCAGCCTCAGTTTAGCTGCCATCCTCTAACGCTCACTGGGTCAGCTTATTTCACGCAGTTTCTGCAGCTATCCTCCACAATGTTCGATGGTACCTGTCCGTCAGTGCACGAGGTCTCCTTGGTCTCGGTTTAACTGTTATTCTTCCTTTGCGTTTCCGCTTTCAACAGCAACTGTCAAGTTCAGTGCCTTATGAGGATTGAATTGCCCCCAACGGATTTCTTATTGAGGTGACATCCAGCTAGAAGCACTGTTGCCAGTTTTCTGCTGCATAGCTCTAACGGCTATAGGCGAGGATAACAGCTATAATAGCAGCTATATAGCTGCGACAACACTGAGGCGTACCCATAGGGATGCTTACAAAATTGCGTTACGTGACTGGTTGATTAAGATGCGTGAAGCTGCTGCGCCCAGCACACTGCAACTGTCAGGAACGGTCTTAGGCCAACTTGATGTAGTCCACATTCGAAGTCCGTGAGCTCTCATGACCGACCCATTTTTGCTGATACCACTTCTCTACTGACAACACGATATTCCCCACCTCCTGCCACGTCCACCTCTTTGACATCTAGTGATCAATCCGGATTACGTACTTTTGACCAGATAACGTAGCTAATCTCGACCCTTCCCGATTGTTGAAGCTGTCTCCGGGATCAGCATTCGAAACTATCACCAAAATATAGCTGAAGGAAAAAAAAATTATCAATATTGAGCAGCTAATCTAAATGGAAGAAAGATGTTTACTCCCATAAGGTTACCAAATGCTAAGGTGATATAAGACATTGACAAGAGAAATGATTGCTAGTCTGTGCTGCCATTGCCAGTATTAGCTGCAGCTATGGCAAAGGAGATTCAGGTAATCATAAATGTAAGAAAGGTACCCATGCCGTGGGCCCTTTTTAGCATACTGACGGTACCGTGTACTAGCTTCGTTCCTTTATAGTCCGTTTTTGCACCGTCCAGTGACGGAGTTTTGTACTCCATATCTCGATGTACAAGAGCTGACACGATCACAGGGCTTACCTGTGATCTGAGCACATCATCTATGTAATAGGGGGTTTGTATACATCGGAATGCGTTCACCTAACCATGCTCTGCTGGGAGCTGCATCGATCAACGCTCTAAAATTATAAGTGGCAGTCAAATGAAAACGATACAGATGCAAAAAAATAAATAAATTATTATTTCCAAAGTAATTGCCATAACTGTTAATACATATATCGCCTTGTGAGACAATATGGTCAATGTCTTTATGGAAAAAGGTTTGCTGTTGCCTAGAAAACCATGATTGTACCCAGGGATGCACCTCTTCGTCAGAAGTGAACTGATAAGCCAGTGGGCGTCCCTAGATGTTGCCAATGATTTTTTGAGTACGCTGTAGTAATTTTTCTGGGACGCCCTTACACATCCTCCACACAGTTCCAATATCCGCCCATGCAATTTTTAGAGCCTTGATAAAAACGTTTGTGGCCATTGATTTGCTTCGGAGAAAGAGGTGCATGCCCGGATAAATCATGGTTCCTGTTTCAAAAATGATCGTTAGAAGTTCAAAGTCGTTGGAACGACTGCCATCCTATGCGATCTGTGTGGTTACACGCTGCCTGCCTGCATATTAATACAAGATGAGTTGAAAAGGACTTCACAACTTAGGAATGGTTGTTGTTGTGGTCTTCAGTCCAGAGACTGGTTTGATAACAGCTTAGGAATGGTTGTTGTTGTCGTTTGATACAGCTCTCCATGCTACTCTATCCTGTGCAAGCTGCTTCATCTCTGAGTAACTACTGCGACCTACATCCTTCTGAATCTGTTTAGTGTATTCATTCCGTGGTCTCCCTCTACGATTTATACCCTCTGCACTTCCCTCCAATACTAAATTGATGCCTTACAACGTGTCCTACCAACCCATCCCTTCTTGTAGTCAGATTGTCCCACAAATTCCTCTTCTTCCCAATTCTATTAAGTACCTCCTCATAAATTACGTGATCTACACATCTAATCTTCATAATTATTCTGTAGCACCACATTTCGAAAGCTTCTATTCTCTTCTTGTCCAAACTATTTATCGTCCATGTTCCACATACAAACGCCTTCGGAAAAGAATTCCTGACACTTAAATCTATATTCGATGTTAACAAATTTCTCTTCTTCAGAAACGCTTTCCTGTCATTGCCAGTCTACATCTTATATCCTCTCTACTTCGACCATCGTCAGTTGTTTTTCTCCCTAAATAGCAAAACTCATCTACTAAAGTGTCTCATTTCCTAATCTAATTCCTTCAGCATCCCCTGATTTAATTTGACTACAATCCATTATCCTAATTTTGCGTTTGTTGATGTTCATCTTATATCCTCCTTTCAAAACACTGTCCATTCCGTTCAATTGCTCTTCCAGGTGCTTGGCTGTCTCTGAAAGAATTACAGTATCGTCGGCAAACCTCAAAGTTTTTAATTCTTGTCCATGGATTTTTAATTCCTACTCCAAATTTTTCTTTTGTTTCCTTTACTGCTTGCTCAATACACCGATTGAATAACATCGGGGAAAGGCTACAACCCAGTCTCACTCCCTTCTCAACCACTGCTTCCGTTTCATGCACCTCGACTCTTGTAACTGCCATCTGGTTTCTGTACAAATTGCAAATAGCCTAACGCTCCCTGTATTCGACCCTGAAAGAGAGTATTCCAGTCAATATTGTCAAAAGCTTTCTCGTATTCTACAAATGCTAGAAACGTAGATTTATCTGTCCTCAATCCATCTTTTAAGATAAGTCGTAGGGTCAGTATTGTCTCTCTGGAAAAATCATTAATTGGTTTTTTGGGCGTACGTATAGATGAGAATCTTAATTGGAAAATTCATATTTTGGATCTCCTAAAGCGACTAGGTTCAGCAACTTTTGCGATCAGAATAACTGCCAATTTTGAGGATATAGAAATTATTAAGCTGACATACTTTGCATACTTCCACTCTCAGATGTCATACGGAGTAATATTTTGGGGTAACTCAACATTTAGACAAAAAGTATTCACTGCTCAAAAGAAAGTGGTTAGAATAATGTGTGGGGCTCATAGTCGCACATCTTGTAGGCATATTTTTAAAAGATTGGGAATTCGTACAACAGCCTCAGAATACATCTACTCACTAATAAAATTTGTTCTCAGCAACATGGACCAATTTAAAAACAACAGGACATTCATGATTATAATACCAGAAAAAAAGAAAGACTTACACTATCCTTTGCTCAACCTCTCTTTGGTGCAGAAAGGGGTAAAATATGCTGCTATAAAAATTTTCGACAAATTACCAGATGAAATAAGGTGTCTGACAGACAGCAGTAATAGCTTCAAAAATCAATTGAAATCATATCTCCTTGACAACTCCTTGTATACCATATATGAATTCTTGAATAGAAATAAATAAATCTATAAATATAGTATATGCATTTTGTGTCATTTAAGGGAATGGGGTAAATAATAGAAATATTAATCTTTAACTCTGTATTGCAATATATGGAATGCCAGTCTCACGATACTCACGTCGCGTCGATTTTTATGGAACGTGTCCAAAGCTCTCCCTAACTTGTTCGCCGTATAAAATTTGTTTCATATGTGCATTTCTTGTGCACTTCACACGTTCCAAACCATAACGGCTACCGTACCGTGGGATTGATCAATGGAACACGCAACCAACTAACTAACTAACTAACTAACTCACGTGTTCCAACATTTGTACGGAATCCAAACTGATCTTCCCCGAGGTCGGCTTCTACCAGTTTTTCCATTCGTCTGTAAAGAATTCGTGTTAGTATTTTGTAGCCATACAGGAATGGCACAGAAATTTATTGAGACAATCTACAGAATGGGTAGATGTGTCATTTCGGAGCAAACCACCTTAGGTTTTACATGAAAGTGTCATTTTGGTTCGATGTGACTACCATTTGTGATGTGGCAAACATCCCACGAAAATCAATTTCTTTCCGCACTCGCTGAGGTAAATCGGGCGTAACTTGTGCAACGGCAAAGTAGATTCTTTTTTTCAGGTCAGCTAAATTGTTTGGAAGGGGAGGAACGCACAGAAACTCCAGAGAAAGAAATCCAGTGATTTCAAGTCTGGGGAGTGAGGTGGCCATGCGATTGTCCCTTCGTGGCCCATCCACCGACCTGGGAGGCGACTGTCGAGGAAACCTCGAACTTCTGTGAGGAAATGAGGTGGTGCTGGAAGTAAACGACCCCATCTCGGTTATTTTCATCGATCTGTGGAATTGAAAAGTTTTCAAGCCTGTACAGATACACAGTACCAGTGGCACTTTTTCCATGAAGAAGAAAGGGCTGTACACTTTCAATTTGCTAAGGGCACAACACACATCAACTTTGGGGCCGTCACGAACATGTTCCAGGGTTGCAATTAGTTACTCGCTGCCCCATATTCTGCAGTTGTGGCTGTTCATCATGCCACCGATATAAAATGCTGAAGATTATTGTACTCAGGAATGTCTCGTTATCCTATATCCAGTGCAACATTTCCGCAAAGAATTCCCCACGAGCAACCTTACCTGCATCAGTGTGGCATTGTAAATCTGTCTGGTTTTAAGTGTAAAAGTCTACGCAGTACTCTCGAAACAGTCTTTTATGGAATGCCAGTCTCACGAGACTCACGTCGCGTCGATTTTTATGGACCGTGTGCAAAGCTCTCCCTAACTTGTTCGCCGTAATCATCGGCACGTGGCGGCCTGGTGACTTATTATGTCGCAAATAACAACCTGTCTCAACAAAGTTCTTGCGCCAAGAGTAAATTATGAGCTTGCTTGGAGGTTCTTTAGTGTATTCGGTGCGAAATTAACGCCGAACAGTTCTTGTAGAGTTCGTTTCAGGAAACTAAAACACACAGCGAGCACACTCTGCACCACTGAAAGTAGCCATTGCCGGCGAGAGTGGCCGAGCGGTTCTAGGCGCTACAGTCTGGAACCGCGCGACCGCAGGTTCGAATCCTTCCTCGGGCATGGATGTGTGTGGTGTCCTTAGGTTAGTTAGGTTTAAGTAGTTCTAAGTTCTAGGGGACTGATGACCTCAGAAGTTAAGTACCATAGTGCTCAGAGCCATTTGAACCAAAGTAGCCATTTCAACTGTGCACTATGCTGGCACTCATGGTGGCGGAATGACATGGTGATGCACTAGTTGAATCAAACTCGAGGTTGTTAGGTACAAAATGACACATTTACCGATTCTGTAAGCTATCACAATACATTTCTATACCATTGCGAAGTTGTTAAGTCCTCTTTGATTTACTCTGTAGGTGTTCAAAATGTCATGCCTCTTCTAGTCGCTAAGTAACTGAGTTACAACAGCCTCCATATAATTCATTTCAACATCATAACTACACATAAGCACCACATTCCTGTCGCCGTAACGCTCTTTCATGAAGTCCAGCCGATCTGTATGGTACGATCGTGTTGTCGGCACAGAATGAAGGCTGCTGAAAGTAATTCCACCGCACCTCCAGTCCACTCAACAATTAGATCGCGTTGGTTCTCTTTCCCCTGTTGTCAGCATTCTGCGCAGCGCAGGGCTAGTTACCGCGTCAGCACAATACTCTTGACAGTATTGATGATAAGTTCTTCTTAAATCTGATTAAAATACACCAATAAAATACTTGTTAAGTGTTAGCATACGTATGTCTTAATTCTGGAGGGAACTAATTTGCAGGAATAATACGCAGTTAACAAGCAAGTAGGGTAGAGCCGGGCAAAGTGGTGTCCTGGGAGCTATGATGTGCCGGCATCGCCCGGGGAATGCCTCCTGTCATTCTTTCTAGAATGGTATGTCACCCCGTGAAGCCTAAACAGTTTGCTGTGCAGCTCCTCGGCCTTATAATAATTTTTATGGGTTTTAGTTATCCTTATGTAAGGTAAGTGGTCACTTCGTGTTTTTAGTATGGAGAGGGAATGTACTTCCGTCTTTTTAATAAAATTATGTTTAAAGTGTCATATCTTAGTTGGCTAATCCTTCTTTAGTTATTGAGAGTTCGGTCGTGCTATGAGGCTATATATCTTTTGTGTAACGGCGTCAATGCGGGCAAAGTGGCCATCCCGGCAGTGGCTTCTGGCCACTTTGTGTAGTTAACCGAGCGAGATAGCGCAGTGGTTAGCCCACTGGACTCGCATTTGGGAGTCCGGCCATCCTGAAGTTTTCCGAGATTTCCCTAATCGCTTCAGCAAATGCCGGAATGGTTCCTTAGAAAGGGCACGGCCGATTTCCTTCCTCATCCTTCCCTAATCCGAGCGTGTGCTCCGTCTCCAATGATCTTGTTGTCGACGGGACGTTAAACACTAATCTCCCCCTCCTCCACTTTGTGTAGGAGGAAAGAAGGGTTCTGCTGCGATTTTTTTTTATAAAAGGTGGAGCCCCTCCACGCCCACACCGGCATGATGGCCAACACAGAAGGTCTACTGCCATCTCTGCATAAGGGTTAGTATTAACTAAAGTGAGGTGTCGCAGGATGTGGGCACTGCGATGTTTGCGTACGTCTGGTTAAGATTAACCATTAATACGCGCTCATCTGGAGATAGATTGGTCGAAATCTGACGAAGGGTAGCGGTTTTAAGGGCAGAGGAAAAAAAGTGCCAAGGCAAGAGCCAAGGGAAAAAAACCTCTGCGATAGTTAGGTCGGGTGGTAAGAGCAGTAGCGGTTGTCTTGCTGCCTGCGATAGGTTGTGCAAGGATAGGCTTTGTTAGTAGTGGGTATCATGCATGTCGATACCTTGACGTTGTGCGTTTGTGCTGCTCGGCGGCTGGCGTTGGGTGCTTGTACAGAGTCCTCGGTCAGCGTCAGCAACCTGCAACAGTTAGGTTTGTTATCGATCTTGTGTCCGATAGGTCATATACCGGAAGCACAGTGTGAGGGAATGTTGGTAGATTGTTTGTGCGTCTGTGGGCGAGCTCGTCGGTGTCCCTGCTGTGGCCTGTTGGTCGGCTCCAAGAGCAGCTGGTAGTTGCCAGTCAGTGTTGCTGATATGCAGGGGCTTACCGACGTTTGTCGCTGTTTGCGTATGTTAGTTTACCATAGGTGGTTATGCCCTCGCTAGCAGTGTCTTTGGCCGCTTGTGTTTCCACCTGTGGTTGTGATCGTAGTTTCCCAGAGTGAGGATGAAAGCATTGTTCGAGTGTCTCGAGTTCCTGTATAGTCGTGCGGCGTGTTTTTTGAATACTTCCTTGAGGGTATCAAGGCGGTATTCATGGTGAAGATCCACGGTGCGTGTGTAGCGTGGAGCATTGCTAATGATTCGTAGCACCTTGTTCTGTATGATCTGCAGGCGGCGCAGTCGTGTGGGAGCTGCATATCCCCAGACGGGAGCTGCGTACGTCATCAGAGGTCTAATCAGTGTTATGTATAAGGACCTCGACACCCTCCTATTCAGTGTGCTTTCCCTGTTGAGCATTGGGTAGAGCTGTTTGAGCCTCGCGTGCGCTCGGTTGGCAACGTATTCGATGTGGTCCCCCCATGTAAGTTTCCGGTCCAGCCAGACACCAAGGTATCTGACTTTCTCTCGGAAACGTATTGGGCGTGTATGTAGTGTTATTGGTCTACAGTGTTGGTGTTTGCGCAGTAGTTTCGGTCTGCGTGTGAACAGAACTGCTTCGCACTTGTCGACGTTTACTTTAATACGCCATCGCTCCAGCCAAGGCTCAGCTGTTCTGAGTACTGTCTGTATTCGTGAGTTGATGTTCGACGGTTTCCAGTCTTGCGCGAGGATGGCTGTGTCATCCGCGTAGACGGCTGACGTCGTGTTTCGTGTCGCTGGGAAGTCATTAATGTACAGGTTAAACAAGATGGGCCCTAGGACGCTTCCTTGGGGTACTCCAGCTTGGATACCGTGTTGTGTTGATTGTTGATCCTGCACGTTAGTGTTGAAACATCTGTTCGTGAGATATGAGTGTATGAGACGTACGAGTCCGTCCGGGAAACCAGCTTCGCTTAGTTTGCGTATGAGTCCCTTGTGCCAGAGACGATCGAAAGCCTTTTCGATGTCTAGGAACACGGCCCCTGTGGCTTTGTTCATGTTGTAGCCGTGTGTTATATGTTCGACTACGTGGAGGAGTTGTTGTGTTGTCGAGTGGTGATTCCTAAAGCCGAATTGCTCCGGTCTTAGGGTGTCGTTGGCGATGCAATGCCTAGTGATACGTTTTAGTATTACCTTCTCAACAATCTTGCTGAGCGAGCACTTCAGACTGATGGGTCGGTAATTTTGTGGGAGGGAGTGGTCTTTCCCTGGCTTCCTGAACATCAGGACCTTGGCCGCCTTCCAAAAGTCAGGGAAGTGTTGGTGTGTCAGGATGGCATTCGTTAAGTGTGTGAGGTATTCTACGGCTTTATCGGTGAACTCCTGGAGGACACGGTTTTGAATGCCATCAGGCCCAGGGGCTTTTCTAGCGTTGGTGTGTTTGATAGCCCACGTGACTTCATTTGTGCTAGTACGTCTTATTTCGTTGCGCGAGGGCTGGGCTACAAGTCGTGTAACCTCCTGGTCCGTTTCAAGTGTGAATGCTGGGTCTGAAGGAACCAGATTCGGCATGAAAGACGCTGCAAGTGTTGTGGCCATAAGCTCTGTCTTCTCCATCGCGGAGTAGGCTGGGCCGTCTGGTCCTTGTAACGTGGGAATGTAATGTTTCTCCCTGGTGAAGTGTCTGGCCAGCTGCCACACGCCAGGACGTGTGGTATCCAGCCCAGCGAGTTTCTGTCCCCATTGTTCGTTTCTGAATGTTTGAATTTTATTCCGTATTATGCCCTGGAGTCTGTTGACGTGCAGTTTAAAGAACGGGCGCCTGGTACGCTGCCAGTATCTCCTGAGGCGGTTCCTCATTGAGATAAGGCCCAGGATTTCCTGGGGCAGGGCCGTCGAGTGTTGTCTTGTTGTTGTAAATGGAATGGCGTCAGTCATTGCGTCTTGGACGGCAGTTGTGAGAGCCTCCACAGCCTCATCGATTTGCTGTGTGTTGTTAATTTCGTGGGTGTCAGGAATGCGACTATCAAGCGTTTCCTTGAACAGTGTCCAATTCGCACGCTTGTAGTTAAGCATCCTGCGTGGTTCGATGTCCTGCAGTGTCTCTTCCATGTGCAGTATTTCAGGCATGTGGTCTGAGTCCAGATCGTTTTCAACCGTTAGGTTGAGTGTGCATGTGATGCCCTTTATGAGGGCTATGTCTAACACGTCTGGCCTATGTCGGGCCTGTGTAGGCACGAACGTGGGAACGTCCGGTCCAAGTATAATGTAGTTTCGGCTTAGTGCGTGTTCGTACAGTTTCTTGCCGTTGGAGGTTCGTATTCGTGAGTTCCAATCAGGGTGTTTTGCGTTGAGGTCTCCAGCGGCTATTACCCGCGGTGCTATGTTGAGTACTGTGCTGATATCACGTGTTACTATGTTTTTAGGAGGATTGTATAGCGATACCAGTGTGGTGTTGGCTCCGTTGAACTTGACCCTGACGGCTGTAGCCTCTAGTCTTTCAAGTGCTGGGAGCTCGATGTTCGTGTGGTCTATGTCTCTGTGTATGATGATTGCCGTGCCGCTTCCCCTCCTGCCATCCGCTCGGTCGGTACGATAGACGCAATACCCTGGGAAGTTTAGTTGTTTGCGAGGCGTAAGCAGTGTTTCGTTCACAAGAGCGATTCGGATACCCCTTTGCTCCATGAACGCGGCCATCTCGGCTTTTTTGCTTGCGATCCCGTTGGCATTCCAAAACAGGATCTGTGTGATTGTGTTTAAGTCTGCGTTTCGGGGCTGGTGTGGTGTATTATCCATGTAGTAGTGTAAAAAGCGGTGTGATAGTGGCTTGGAAGCTAGTCCAGTTGAGCGTACCCGACATGAACTGCATGAAGAGTTGTGAGACACACCCCATAATCTTCGTGACTATTTCGGTGGTCGTGCGTCCGGGGAATAATGTTTCCATTATTCTCTGGAATGTTGTCGTAATGTTGGTCATGTCGTCCTGCGAGTTATTGGTCGTGTTAGCGGCCGCTTGTTCCAGTGTTGGCGTTTGGTGAGGGCTGGCCTGCGAGTCGGTTGTTCGTGTGGCAGTTGTGGGCGCCTGTGTATTTTCTGTGGTGAGTGGGTGTTTTATGTGGGTTGTTGAGTTGGTGTCCGGATTGTATTCGTGGGTGTTGGTGTTCTGTTGCCTGTGTACTTGTTGTGGTGTGGTCGTGTTCCTCGTGCTGCGGCTGTTTCTCCTTCTCCTCCTCCTCTTGCGCTGTGGTTGTCCCTGTGTAGGTGCGTTTTCTGTAGCCTGTGGTGGGCTGCAGTTCGCGATCTCAGGGGGTAGGGTGGTGTTGTTGCTTGTTTTGTGTGGTGTGCCCGGTGCGGGTGTGGTGTCAGGTGTTGTGTTTGTCTGTTGTGTGTCTGTTGCTGGGGGTGTTTGCTGAGCGTGTTCTGAGCTCTGGGGCTCCTCTGACCGTCCCACGCTGCTGGGGCTGCCAGCGACCACTCCAGCGAAGGATATTCCACTTCTTACTGGGCGCGGGGGCGGTTTTGGAACTGTGATGGCGGTAGGTTTCGCATGTTTCGCGATTTTGCGCCTCAGAGCTGCTTTGTAAGCAATGCACCCTCTGTAGTTTGCCGGATGGGCAGCACCACAGTTGGCGCACTTGCGATACTTACAGGAAGACTTTATAGGAGTAACCTAGAAGCGGCAGATAAAGAACGAGAAGAAAAAAAGAATGAAAAACGAAAAGCAGGAGAAAAGAAGAAAGACAGTAAAAAGGAGATTGCGAAGAGCAGGAAACCCAAGGCTGGAAGAGCTCTTTTTGACGACAACACTGAAAAGATAGTGCATCTACTGTGAAGAATTAATTTCGGATTCAAGTCCAGAAGAGCAGTTGATTAAGTACCAGTTGTGCTGCCCCTGGGTATACGCACTCTGTACAGGAGCTGAGGAACACAGTTTGACTTTTATTTCTGAAAAGTGTAGTTCGCATCATGTTTCACAGTAAAATGTATTTAGTTCTTTGTTAAAAGTTTTTATCCCTTGACTTTAAAGCTAAGTGTCCACTTTGCTCACTCATGTGGGGAAGAGTGGCAGTTTTGACGTTTCGTGAAAACTGAATTGTTTAAAGAACTTGATTTGCTCCTAGAGTGATTAAACTATCCCATATTTTACTTCAATAGTTGCAGATTATAATCGCTAATTTATGTGCATTTCCGTCTTTTGCTATTCAGTTTAAAAATTAAGAAATACCTTACTTAGCCTGCCCACTTTGCCTGGCTCTTCCCTACATGTTGTTTTATCGATCAGGACTGATGAAAGCCCTGTATTCATATGGCTCAGTTGAGCTTCAGTGCCCAGTTTGTGATCTGTACATTTTTGGAGTGGGCTGATAAACTCATCCAAGCAAAATTAACGTTGTGGTGCATGGGCGCCGGGAAGCGACCCCCTCCCTGTCTTGGAAGAAAATCCGCACAGAAAAAGATGAAAATTTTATTATTGTATTATTTAAAGAAATCATCATTTCGGTGTTAAGCGCTTCAGGCAAATACCGCGATGGTTTATTTGGAAGGGCGCGGCCGACCTCCTCCTCCATCCTTCCCTAATCCGTTGGGACCGATGACCTCGCTGTTTGGTCCCCTCCCCCCGAATCAACAAACCTAAGCCCAAATTACAATCTTCCTGAAAGTGTATAATAGTCCCCGAAATGGCTTTTGCGTTTAACTCTTGGAGCTGCACATACCCCAAAATTTTTCAGATATTGTTGGCTTTTCGTTACCTTGACCATAACGCAATTAGCGAATTACGACCGGTAATTGTTGTGTGCCACTAATGACAGCAGTCTCATCAGCCAAAACCAAAATATCTGAAGCCTGCTTCATCTCAATTATTTTGGCTCTTAGAACATTAAGACAAGTTTCAATCAGTTCATTTTGAATTTCATGAGACATGCACAAGGAGGTTTTACCTACTGATTCTAAAGATTTTTTCAAAATCGCGTTCCCAGGGTCAGCCCGAAAGAGTAGCAGATATCTGAAAACACAACCGGTATCAGCTCTCCCGTGAAGTGATGATCATGTTGTTGTTGTTGTGGTCTTCAGTCCTGAGACTGGTTTGATGCATCTCTCCATGCTACTCTATCGTGTGCAAGCTTCTTCATCTCCCAGTACCTACCACAACCTACAACCTTCTGAATCTGGTTAGTGTATTCATCTCTTCGTCTCCCTCTGCGAATTTTACCCTCCACGCTGCCCTCCAATGCTAAATTGGTGATCCCTTGATGCCTCAGAACATGTCCTACCAACCGATCCCTTCTTCTAGTCAAGTTGTGCCACAAACTCCTCTTCTCCCCAGTTCTATTCAATACCTCCTCATTAGTTATGTGATCTACACATCTAATCTCCAGCATTCTTCTGTAGCACCACATTTCGAAAGCCTCTATTCTCTTCTTGTCCAAGCTATTTATCGTCCATGTTTCACAGCAGAAAGGTGGAAGGAGTATATAGAGGGTTGATACAAGGGCGATGGACTTGAGGACAACATTATGGAAATGGAAGAGGATGTAGATGAAGGTGAAATAGGAGGTATGATAGTGTGTGAAGACTTTGACAGAGCACTGAAAGAACCAAAGTCGAAACAAGGCCCCGGGAGTAGACAAGATTCGATTAGAACTACTGACAGCCTTGGGAGAGCCAGTCCTGACAAAACTCTACCATCTGGTGAGCAAGATGTATGAGGCAGGCGAAATTCCCTCAGACTTCAAGAAGAATATAATAATTCCAATCCCAAAGAAAGCAGGTGGTGACAGATGTGAAAATTACCAAACTATCAGTTTAATAAGTCACAGCTGCAAAATACTAACGCGAATTCTTTACAGACGAATGGAAAAACTGGTAGAAGCCGACCTCAGAGAAGATCAGTATGGATTCTGTAGAAATGTTGGAACACGTGAGGCAAGACTGACCCTACGACTTATCTTAGAAGAAAGATTAAGGAAAGGCAAACCTACGTTTCTAGCATTTGTAGACTTAGAGAAAGCTTTTGACAATGTTGACTGGAATACCCTCTTTCAAATTCTGAAGGTGGCAGGGGTAAAATACAGGGAGCGAAAGGCTATTTACAATTTGTACAGAAAGCAGATGGCAGTTATAAGAGTGGAGGGACATGAAAGGGAAGCAGTGGTTGGGAAGGGAGTCAGACAGGGTTGTAGCCTCTCCCCCATGTTATTCAATTTGTATATTGAGCAAGCAGTAAAGGAAACAAAAGAAAAGTTCGGAGTAGGTATTAAAATCCATGGAGAAGAAATAAAAACTTTGAGGTTCGCCGATGACATTATAATTATATCAGAGACAGCAAAGAACTTGGAAGAGCAGTTGAACGGAATGGACAGTGTCTTGAAAGGAGGGTAAAAGATGATCATCAACAAAAGCAAAACGAGGATAATGGAATGTAGTCGAATTAAGTCGGGTGATGCTGAGGGAATTAGATTAGGAAATGAGACACTGAAAGTAGTAAAGGAGTTTTGCTATTTGGGTAGCAAAATAACTGATGATGGTCGAAGTAGACAGAATATAAAATGTAGACTGGCAGTGGCAAGGAAAGCGTTTCTGGAGAAGAAAAATTTGTTAATATCGATTATTCCACCTGTTATGTATATTACAAGGAAAAAAATATCACATATTACATTTTAATTTTTATAATTTCTTTCCTAATAAAAATGTTATTTTTCTATAATTTAGTTGATTCTACAATAAAGGTTAGGTCTACTACATAAGTATGGACTATTTCAAGTTACAGAAAAAAATTGAGCAATGCTTTATAAACTTTAGGAAATATTTGTTCTTGAATTTTGAAAAATACAACTTGCGGGAAATTGTGAATGAAAATATGAGTCCAATTAAACTGTGCCTCAGAACATTCCTGAAGCATAGTCTTCATCCTGCAGCATTTCCTCATCTTCAAGATTCCTCTTGGCATTCCTTTTGGCACTTCTTGCTTCTTTGGTAACTTGAAGAGCGAATCTTTCAGCTTCATGCACCTGTTGTCTGTCACATGCAAGCAATTGATGTTCCATATTAGAGCCAAATTTTATGCCTAAATTTCTAAGGACTTCCAACCTTCCTATCACTCCATCATTGAAACATATCATATGATGGTATATTTGACCACTTTCTTCTGCATTTTTGTAAACACACCAAGAATCTGCTCCTTAGGGTTAAGTCCATGAACAGGGTGTTCATCTGTGGACAACTTATGAAAGTAGGTGGCCCATACAGCTTTTCTCATTGCTGTAACATCATTCAGAGGTGCAATTCGTGTAATGGCCAGTCGATAATAACTCTGAAGACGGTCTATTTCAGTTTCTGTCAACCTGCCTCGGCCAGACAGAGATTTTCCATCAGATAGCAACTTTCCTTTCATTTCTCTTCGTAGCTTCCTCAACTAGCACCCATCCTCTTTCGCACATGTCCACATCACTGCAGTTTTGTTAACAAGGTATCATCATAAACATTGAATTCATTAATTTTATTGAAAGCTTTAGAGTCCCCATCGCCTAGGTACTTCGTACATCTAGCGTTATAAAGGGGCACCGACCTCTGAAATATTTTTAGAGCTCCATCACACTCCATACCTCCACTGTAACCATCATAATTTTTTAGAATACTGATGTTAAATATGTCCTTCAGTGTTACCAGGTGTGTCAGTACTTAGATAAGCACTCAACGGCAACAACTTTTCCATTCTCCAGAGAAGTAGCACTTACAACACCATTCAAGGAACGAGGTCCTAAACGTTGCCATGTTCTATCAAGTGCAACCGCAATGTCCCTGGTTCCACTAATATTTACAGTTTTTTGTGCTGCACGTTTCATAGTTGCTTTAGACACAACCGTCAAGGCACCTACACGTATTTGAACCTACTGGGAGGAGGAGAAAGGTCCAACAAACCACAAAATGTTTGAGCAGCCTTTTTTCCTTTTCCTGTTGTACGCATTGCATACACTTACTTCAAATTCACATCATATGAATCATGCACAATGTTCGAAGTCATTTTTGAGGTAGATTTATTGCAGGATCTACACATAACAACTAATTTTGACGCTAAACCCTTCCTGCTACTTTGTTGTTCAGTTATTTCCAGACAGCCTACACCATCACATTGTTTACATTTCGCCACTTCCTTTATCAAAGAAGATAAGATGCCCACAACAACAACAACAACAACAACAAATCAACTACAGACAGCGTCATTGTTAACACAAAAGTTTGAATCACCAGGAGGTGTGCCATGTGGGAGTTTCTTCCCTGAAGAACTGATACATAGGTTGCTGTAGGTTACAGTGTGGCATGCTTTGTTTGTGAACTGGCTACCACGGAATTTCCTTTTATTGAATTTGTTGATGCGTGGCATAGTTCGTATTTATTGCACACTAAAGGATATGTACTTGCACAAATATATGTAGCACTTGAGCAGCAAACATTCAGTAACACGTAAACAAACTGCTCCAGCGAAACAAAAGTTTATACTAGGAAAGATAATCATTTACAGACACTAGACACCTGCACTGTTACCAATATATACAATGTATCATACATGTAGCCGGCCAGAGTGGCCGAGCAGTTCTAGGCGCTACAGTCTGGAGCTGCGCGACCGCTACGGTCGCAGGTTCGAATCCTGCCTCGAGCATGGATGTGTGTGATGTCCTTAGGTTAGTTAGGTTTAGGTAGTTGTACGTTCTAGGGGGCTGAAGACCTCAGAAGTTAAGTCTATAGTGCTCAGAGCCATTTTGATACATATAATCGCTGGAAACAGAAAGTTCACAGTTCTTTTCGGAGTAATAGTGGTTTCTGTAACAGAAATAACGGGGGCGTGGCGGCATACGTGACAGTAACTTTAAAATTTGGTGTATACCCGTCATTTTTCATTTGGAACTCTGTAATGTATACGTCAATATAATCAGGAAAGAATATAGAATTTAATAAAGCCATAAAAATTCGATTTTTCCACCATTTATAAGTACCTTAAGCATTTATGAGCACTCGGTCCCTTTTTGTCCATGACTGTTTCAAATGTTTTTGAGGAAACCAACGCATCATGATGCCACTTGCTTTTCGCATGAGGCTGGGCAGCTTCATGAAATTCTTGAAATTTATGGCTTGGAGAAATGATTAACAACCTCTGTAGAACGCGTTGTGCTGGAGGTCTTACAGAAACACACTTTGGACACGGAGGTCCTTTAGCTATAGCCGAGTAGGCCAACCACGGGTAGATTGTAAGCCATTCAAATCGAAAGGCTCGATTGCCATCAAGACCTTTTACTAGTCGTCCAAGGATTTCTTAATAATTTCAAACATAATCGTCACTGACTTCATAATTAGAGTCCAACACAACCCAATATCTAATAATGAATCAGTTATCCTACCACTTGTGAAATCGACTGATGCATATTGTAGAATATCTTTACTGGAATCTGTGAGCAAAAGAAGAGATATTTGTTGATTAATGCATGTGTGCTTACACTCTAAATTTGAGCTAGTGAGTGTTCACCAAAGAATATTCTTTGTTTGTTAGTGAGAAGTACGTGAAGTAAACCCTATTTCTAAATTTGACGTAATGTATTCCGCGTAACTCGCCGTTACCAGATCACACTTTTTAAATGCAATTCTAACTCAATGATTGTCAAACATTTTTGCTGAAGAGCAAATACTAACTTTGTGGGGCAGCACCTCGGGCCGCATTTCTCTTGATTTTATTATTTATTGGAAACCTACATAAATTAGTATGCTCTTTGAGTCCCAGCAGACTAGCTACAGTAAGGGCGAGTACCGATCGTTAAAGGTTGGCACCATTCACAACACCTTGTGTCGATTGTTCTCTGTTCCAGATTGCTGTCTTCCTCAGCGACCGCAAAGTTGTGACATTATAATTTTCTGTCGTGTTCCAGAGATGTAGATTCAAATACATGTGCGAGATGCAGATGCAGATTCATATTAGAATACCACTCGATTAAACCTAGAATAAATGCCTGATTTTATATAAATAGGCCTATCAACCTATAATTGTTAGACTGCCCTGGTATAAATTAATCATAATAGTGTAATGTATAGATCGAGCTGCACCCTCTCAAAAAAGGAAAAAAAAAACTGGTGGCGCCATGGCAGTAATAATTTTTCTTTTATATTTTATTCCTTTTTTCTTCATGGAGTAGGATGGGCATCAGACATGTATGTTGGCTATATACATTTTTGTTTTAATTCAACAATGACATGAGATGCTTGATGTTGGGTACCGGAGACTTTACTTCGGTCGATACAATTAAAATATGGCCAGACTCTCTGAACAAATGGTATGAAATAATGAAAATTAACTGTTGATAGGTCTGCCAATGCAGAGAGACAAAACAGAACCTCTTCCATTCCCCAGCATTAATTAACGTACGTTTGCTTGCAAGTGTAATCGCAGTTGCGAATACGAACAACTGTCAGCTATGTAGTGGAATAACAACAATGAAAATTTCAGCCGAACTGAGACTAACCCGAATTTCCCGCTTCATGCGAGCGGTAGCCTTAAGAGTTTTGGCTATCCGTGCGCGACCCACGCCCAGATCCAAACTTCAATATGTCGTTGTCCATGTGTCATAATGTGCACTCGTACACATTATGTAATTCTCGTTTGGGAGGAGGAGGGAGGGGGGGAGGCATTTTAATTGGAAACCAGTGCCTGGTATCGGCGGATAAATACGATGTAGCAGTGCCTGTGTTGTTAAGAAGTACGACGCAATGTTCCTTCGGAAATGCATGCCACCAGCAATCACTATACAGGGTGATTCAAAAAGAATACCACAACTTTAAAAATGTGTATTTAATGAAAGAAACATAATATAACCTTCTGTTATACATCATTACAAAGAGTATTTAAAAAGGTTTTTTTTTCACTCAAAAACAAGTTCAATATGGCCTCCTCCAGACACTCGAGCAATATCAACCCGATACTCCAACTCGTTCCACACTCTCTGTAGCATATCAGGCGTAACAGTTTGGATAGCTGCTGTTATTTCTCGTTTCAAATCATCAATGGTGGCTGGGAGAGGTGGCCGAAACACCATATCCTTAACATACCCCCATAAGAAAAAAATCGCAGGGGGGTATAAGATCAGGGCTTCTTGGAGGCCAGTGATGAAGTGCTCTGTCACGGGCTGCCTGGCGGCCGATCCATCGCCTCGGGTAGTTGACGTTCAGGTAGTTACGGACAGATAAGTGCCAATGTGGTGGCGCTCCATCCTGCTGAAATATGAATTGTTGTGCTTCTTGTTCGAGCTGAGGGAACAGCCAATTCTCTAACATCTCCAGATACTGTAGTCCGGTTACAGTAGCACCTTCGAAGAAAAAGGGACCAAAAACTTTATTGGCTGAAATGGCACAGAAAACGTTCACCTTAGGCGAGTCACGTTCATACTGAGTTGTTTCCCGCGGATTCTCAGTGCCCCATATGATTGTGGAATTTGCAGCTCTCTGCTAGCTCTGCGAGTCGATTTTCCTGGGCTGCGAACAAATGCTTCCTGGATGCGTGCTACATTTTCATCACTCGTTCTTGGCCGTCCAGATCTTTTCTCTTTGCACAAACACCCATTCTCTGTAAACTGTTTATACCAACGTTTAATACACCACCTATCAGGAGGTTTAACACCATACTTCGTTCGAAATGCACGCTGAACAACTGTCGTCGATTCACTTCTGCCGTACTCAATAACACAAAAAGCTTTCTGTTGAGCGGTCGCCATCTTAGCATCAACTGACGCTGACGCCTAGTCAACAGCGCCTCAAGCGAACAAATGTACAACTAAATGAAACTTTATAGCTCCCTTAATTCGCCGACAGATAGTGCTTAGCTCTGCCTTTTGTCGTTGCAGAGTTTTAAATTCCTAAATTTGTGGTATTCTTTTTGAATCACCCTGTATTTTGCGTAGGCAAGCTCTAGTAACGAGAAAAATGCCTAGTGGTTTAGAATATGTTATGGAATCGCGACTACTGCAGTCAGAGGCGTAATTAGGCCTAGGGCGGCTGATTCTACAGGGAGGCTTGTTAACTGTTACTGCCCTTTTTTAACATTTTATTTACAAAACGTAAAAAGACAATGCGAGCTTAACTCACAATGAAATGCATATGCATAACATTGGAAACAATCAACTCAAATTTCATGAACGGTCTGGTGAGGCAATGGAATGGAGCAAGTTTTGTTTCAGTGATGACGTTACGTAGTGACAATGTGACCATTGTTCTCTTTATTCAGTGTCGTTCCTTCCCATGTGGCATACGTTGTTGCTGTAGTGGTCTTCAGTTTTGAGACTGGTTTGATGCAGCTCTCCATGCTAATCTATTCTGTGCAAGCTTCTTCATCTCCCAGTACCTACTGCAGCCTAGATCCTTCTGAATCTGCTTAGTGTATTCATCTCTTGGCCTCCCTCTACGATTTTTACCCTCCACCCTGCCCTCCAGTACTAAATTGGTGATCCCTTGATGCCTCAGAACATGTCCTACCAACCGATGCCTTCTTCTAGTCAAGTTGTGCCACAAACTCCTCTTCTCCCCAATTCTATTCAATACCTCCTCATTAGTTATGTGATCTACCCATCTAATCTTCAGAATTCTTCTGTAGCACCACATTTCGAAAGCTTCTATTCTCTTCTTGTCTAAACTATTTATCGTCCGTATTTCACTTCCATACATGGCTACACTCCATACAAATACTTTCAGAGACGACTTCCTCACACTTAAATCTATACTCGATGCCACTGCAAGTGGTTAAGGTTTGTGATGGAAGACACTGCTAACACTGTCGCAGGAAGAGCCGGTGTCGACAGTCGACAACACCCATTCAAACATCAAAGAATATGCCGCCAGTTACTAACAGTCTTTCGCTCCGCTGACAGTTCAGTTTAATTTGAAACTGTAACGAGTGCAATTGTTTATTTTTTACATCGTATTTTATATTTTAGTATTAATTAAAATGAGTGACAGTCGGCGAAGAGTAAGTTGTTCTCGGAGCCGGAAACTCGCGAAAAATAAGGCAATAACGAAAGAGGACATTGTGAGTAAGAGTGCAAATATAAAACACAGACAGCTAGATCCAGCTAAGGGTTCGAGTCAAGAAACATTAGGGTGGATAACGTTGAGTGAAATAATGTGGCGAACAGTATCGAAGATAGTGCAGCGCGTGATTTGTGTGAGTCCGGCGTTTCCGGTATTAGAAGCAATAATAATAGCGTGGTAACAATCATTTTAGTTGGCCCAAATGACGCATATAAGGCGAATGATGCTAGTGATTCAGTTTCTGACGATCCTGTGAACTGACTAATGAATTCCTTCGCGATTATGTCGCTCGACAAGGTCATGCGTCACAGAAGATGGATCACGATCAGTAATTCATGCAGGCAGTATACTTACATTCCGAAGTACTTAAAGGTTTGGTTTTCAGAATCGTGAGGTGTGGCCATAAACAACAAAGACAACTAACTCTCAAAGAAAAGGTCGTGTATTTTGTGTCCCCTGTTTATTGTTTAATGGGGCTCAAATGGTTCAAATGGCTCTGAGCACTATGGGACTCAACTTCTTAGATCATCAGTCCCCTAGAACTTAGAACTACTTAAACCTAACTAACCGATGGACATCACACACATCCATGCCCGAGGCAGGATTCGAATCTGCGACCGTAGCGGTCGCGCGGTTCCAGACTGTAGCGCCTAGAACCGCTCGGCCACCCCGGCCGGCGTTTAATGGGGCATCACAGTTTGCAAAACCTAATGAGGAATTTAATGACTGCAGAAACGGTCGGTCCCGATTAACTGCCGTTGAAAATTCGGCTGACCATAGGAAATGTGTGTTACCTTTAAAAGACAGAGGACAAATTACGGGGAGAAAAGACGAACTAATGTCTCAGGTTTACTCTGAAGTAAAATGTTGGAGGGACATGTTGAAACGAGGACGTTGATGTGAGAAATGCGTGGCGTATCTTTCAGGGATGGGTTTTGGATCAATACTGTTCGGAAATTCGAGATGGAACTCAATCACCTTGACCCATGAGAGGTAGGACGTTCATATTCACAGGATATTTACATTAATATGTTCTGCAGAAATGATTAGCATTTCTGTTACCTCGGTTTAGCATGTGTCCTGTTGCCAAGTAGGCACAGAGTTCTCTATAGGCCCTGATAACTTGTTCCATGCATGGTGGCATCGACGCTTGTAACGCGCGGTTGGTGTCCTGTAGTATAGCCATCCATGCTCCAGTCACCTGGTTCCAAAGTTCATCTTTGGCGGTTGGCATTGGGTCATAGTGCTGCACCCATCGTTTCATCACATCTCACACATTTTCTAGTGGCGAGAAGTCTGGTGATCTGGCGGGCCAGGGCATCACCCTGTGACAACCTCAGAAGTTAAGTCCCATAGTGCTCAGAGCCATTTGAACCACTTGATTTGGTCATTTATTTATGGAGGAGTCAGTCACACGACAATGCAAGTAGCAACATGTTGTCGTGCATTGTCTTGCTGAAAAATGGCGTGTCTGGGGTACTATGCAGAAAGGATATGCTACAGGTTGCAAGATGTCATTCTCATATTGCGAACTGGTCATAGTGCCCTGGACACGCACGCACCAACTGTGATTTGTGGTTGCACCCAATAGCGCCCCACACCATCGGGCCATGAACTGTCGCTGTCTGTCTTGTGCGAATGCGGTCACTGTGAGCCGCTCCCACTGCCTACGGCGAATCAAAAGGCGGCCATAATTTTCAAACAAATAGAACCTGGATTCATCGCAAAACATTATCTGATATCGTTCCATACACCATCGCCGTCTAGCATCTTTCTGCACATTCGTCAAAGGTAGGCGGAGAAGTGGACTTCGCGAACATAACCCATGCCGTAATAAACGGCGACGGGCTGTCACCCCGGATAGTGTACGATGTGTTATGTTGTTCCACTGTTGCTCCAGAGCTTAGAAGGACGCAGATCTGTCTTGCAATGCTATTCGGATGAGGTGTCGATCTTCTCGTGGTGGGGCGGGAAAGGGGGGGGTGTAGTGGTGATGGTCTGGGTGGTGCGACCTGCACACACCCGTTGCACTGCCGAGGCATTTCGTCCCACAAGAGCAGCAACTTCCCGGATGGATGCATCACATTCTCTCGAGCCAATAATGCTGTAAATGCCCTGTGGGAGATGAACGTCCTACCTCTAGTCATTCAAGGTGTTCTGTTTTTTCTGAACATAAGTGTGTATAGAACTTCATGGAAACAAAGGAAAAAGGAGGACATCATAGTTTTCTTTTCAAATGTGTGAAGAGTTTGTATTAGTCCTGGCAGAAAAGGTGGTGAAGTATAATACAGGTGAAGTGAAGAAAAGTGAATATTTTTCCATCATATTAGACTCCACCCCAGATATTACATATGTAGATCAGTTGTCTTTATAGTATTTATCAAAAAATTCGGGGCACGAATCAGAATAATTACCTGAATTCATTAATGAATTTATTAAGTAAATATGATTTGGTCAGCCGGCCGGTGTCGCCGAGCGGTTCTAGGCGCTTTAGTATGGAACCGCGCGACCGCTACGGTCGCAGGTTCGAATCCTGCCTCGGGCATGGATGTGTGTGATGTCCTTAGGTTAGTTAGGTTTACGTAGTTCTAAGTTCTAGGGGACTGATGACCTCAGATGTTAAGTCCCATAGTGCTCAGAGCCATTTGAACCACTTGATTTTGTCATTTATTTATGGAGGAGTCAGTCACACGGCAATGCAAGCAGTATGATTGGTACTTATTCTGTTCTTCAAGCTAGAATTAAACAAACCAGTCCTCTGGTCGTGTGCAGTCCGCTTACAGCCCTGTCCTTTAACTTAGTAGGATGGTGTGCAGCAGTGTGTTGTCCCCAAAGGGCTTCGTTTTTCCCATTTTTCCGTTTGCTACAACGAATTTACACTTTCTTCTTTGCTTCGACGAACCGTTGGAATTATTGACAGTCAAAATGAAATAGTTTAGTCTCCGTAAAACGACCTTCAGAAACACACTGGTCAGGGCATCAAGATGCTGCTGCAGTCTCAATGGTAACTGGGTTGAAATACCATAATATCGGCTTTGGAAGTTATTCAGGATGATGAAACTCAAACCGCTTCACTGAGATGGGAGACTACTGGAATGCTGAGGAGCCTGCAAAGTCTAGGTAGTGCGATGATAACAACTTTTTGGTCAACGAAGTTGAACAGATTTATTGTTAGAAATAAATTGCTGGAAAATGCTGTACTGACACTGCGACTGTAATAAAATTGTACGATTGTTTACTTGAATGCATTCGAGAGAGTAGTAAGGGACGTCAGCAGCCTTGCCGTCCTCTGTGAATTCTGACCTTATACAGCGATTGGACTATGAAAAGGAGATCGACCAATTTGCTACAAACAAAGCACGCCGTAAACAGCTTTTCTGACTTGAGCGTGGTGAGTTCGATATACACGTAGTTATTATATTATTATTATTATTATCAGTCATAGTATTGCCCGCATCTCGTGGTCGTGCGGTAGCGTTCTCGCTTCCCACGCCCGGGTTCCCGGGTTCGATTCCCGGCGGGGTCAGGGATTTTCTCTGCCTCGTGATGGCTGGGTGTTGTGTGCTGTCCTTAGGTTAGTTAGGTTTAAGTAGTTCTAAGTTCTAGGGGACTTATGACCACAGCAGTTGAGTCCCATAGTGCTCAGAGCCATTTGAACCAGTCATAGTATTCAGTTACGTACAGACGTAAGTTACTTACTCGTACATTTACATCGATATGAGGGGGCGAAGGTAATTTCCTATACCTAGGGGCGGCAAATAGAATTTTTAATGCATACAGAAGTGAGATGGCTATTCAGAGGAAAAAACCACCTCTTCTTGCTTAAAAAAAGTGGAAAACTGTATTGGATTTTTAAGAAATCCTTTATGGTTTTAAAACACGCGTATCTCGTAGACTTTTTACGAAGGGCAACGAAATTAACCTCTCATTGGAAGGAAAGTGTGTTACAATTTTTAATGCATGAGATATAGTTTCGTCTTTTGAGAGAAAATTGAAATTTAGGATTTCTTCAGTTCAAGAAAACCATTTTAATTTCATTTCTACTTTACATGAAAGTTTGACTGCAAACAATTTTAAAATAGATGTAGACGTTTCTAAACTATTTATGGAGCACTTTACATGATTTGGAAAAGACTTCTGCAATATTTTCCGCATATTAGTGAGGATAATTCCTGATTTAAAGCAAATGCACAAAGATCACCCATTGCGTAATCTCTGGTCTCATTTTTCAGACAGGTATGTGAGTGTATCAAAACGAGTTATTATTGTTTTACTTCCGTTTCCCAGCACACATTTATGTGAAATAGGATTTTTTTTTATTAATCTGCAACGAAGGCGAAGTTCAGGGACAGGCTCGGCGTCGCGCAAGATATTAGAATTCAAGGAAAAAATAAAATAATTACTAAATACATTTTCATAAATAATTAATATTTCTTATTTGAAAAATTATGATTTCAGTATTGTGATCTATAATTGAAGTAATCACTAAACAAAACACGTTCTCCTCATTTTTTTAATTTTATGAATTTTATTAACCTTCAAACTAAACAACGTGTTCCGCCCAAGTATCAGGATTCTCATAGTTTTCCGTAAGAGAAAAACTTTGAGAACCGCTGATCTAGAGGCATTGCCCTGCTTTCTGAAGTTTGTTTATGATCGTGTTTCTTCGAATAGAAAATTATTGTGCTATGCTTAAAGAAAACTTAAGGAAATTTGATTCAAGCCCAGGGCCGGTGTAAGGCCCAACCGACACAAGCCGTCGCTTGGGGTGCTAAGCTAAGAGCGACTCCAGAGGCGCCACAGCTGTAAGATTTCCGTACAAGATGCTGTCACAATAAATTAGTAGCCGCCGCTTGGGGTGGCAAGCTTAGAGGGACGCCCAGGTGTAGTATGTGTACATAGTGCATATAAGACAACTGAGATAGGCGAAAGTGTTCGAGGGAAAAGGGGGAGCGGTAAATGATAAGTCGCTTGTGTAGAAAAATGGTCTCGGTCTGACCCTGTTGAACCCAGTGAGCTCACTGGTTCAAGCCAGCTCTCTGCTGTAAATATTACAAAGTTACTCTTTGTAATAGAATATCTGTGATTATTGTTCGTCGTTAATTCTGTGTGGGCTGCGATATTAGTTTGTTTTAGTTAGAGACTAAAGTTGTCATGTTGCAAGTAGGACGACCGAAAGTTGTGTACTGAATGCAAACCCACTTTGTAATAAATAAAGCTAATCCTGTGACAGGATCTATCGCAACATGTTGTTGAGAAATTGTAGATTATTCATGTTACCCTATATCAGCGGTAAAGTATTAGACACACTAAGCAAATATAGATTCGATTCGTTAGAATGACGTCCGAAAATTAAGGGCGGAAGATAGCAGCAGATGAACAGGAGTCAGTTTCTCCCAAGATAATCCTGATTTTGCAGTAATGCAGCAACAGCAGACTCAAGGAAAGTTACAGGATTTCCTTCAACACATTCCTTGTGCAACATAAAAACGTGTCAGTCTTCAACTACAAGGTGCAGGCCCATATCAAAATGTAGTAAAACTTCTCGTTCTTCGGCAACCGATTTATCTTCCATATCCTCTAATAGTTGTGACAATGAATGATAGTCTGATATCCAAGAAAGGAGGTGGAAGAAATGCTGGAAACATCAACTGCTACTTTGATTTGGTTTTTTTGAAGTGTAGAAGTTTTTATTTCAGCTCGTAAAACCTCAATAGTCAAGAATAAATGAACGCAGAATTTCATAGGAATAACAAAAGAATGAAACATTACTTTTAAAGACGGATTTTATTTTATATATCGTTTTACCAATGTAAAATAATTTTCGATTTACTTTTCATCACTGTCAGTGCACATCATCGACGGAGTGTTTCATTTGCGGCATATCCTCTCTGTCTTCTTGGTATAACATGGCCTTCAAATATCCTGAAGGTAAAAGTAACACAGCGTCACATCAGGAGGTTCTGGAAGTAATTGGAAAAGTCTATATTTGTCAGGCTCGCTGTGGAGCGACTGCCATTAAGTGTGAACTCATGTATCGGTTATAAGATGTACAGCACAAACCGTGTCTGCTGTTTGTACAAATCCCCAGGTTGTAAAGCAGAACTAAGCGAGCCGCAGATGGGGCTGGGCAGTTTTATCATTCTTTTCAATGGCGAAGGCGAAAAACTGCGAACTAGTGAGTTGTTATGATAAATAAGAAAAACTTCCTAATGTTCTACAGAATTATATTTACTTGATATGACTTAGCTTTTTAGCTTCTTAGGCCATCACAGCTGACAACTGAAAGTCGCAAACATAGGTAAAAGACATGCAACTTACACTGATATTATTTATACAGAAGGCAAAATAAGTAGAAAAATGATGCCATGTAGAGTGTTCGCGTAGGAAAGTATTATATTTTTATGTGACAGATAAATAGTCAACTAAAAGAGGAAAATAAACTTTGTTTTATGTGGAGATACATTTAACAATAGGTGAAAAATAAAGCTGAATATACATTTTTAATCTAATATCTGTATAACCAAAACTAAATTGAACAGAGGGGAAAAATGACACAGCTTGAAATTCTGCCAGAGAACACTTTCCCCCCCCCACCTCCCACCCCACACCTGTACTCTGATATCCCTTCCCCTTCCCTAACGCAATTCGGATTGCCGCTCGTTCAACGCGACTGTTGCATGCTGGCCCGACCGGCCAGAGATAGCGGGCATGTGTGCGTGACATGTGCGCGTGGCATGTGCTCTCTTGTATGAATGTGTGAGGGAGTAGCAATCTATCCTTTTCATAATATTGTCGAAACTGAGTTTGGTATTCAATACTAAGCTATGGAAGTTCAAAGAAGACCCATGATAGTTGCAATGAGGTTGGCACAGCCGCTTTGCACGTCTGCCTCAACCAATCGCCAACGTGATTTTGTGTGCCTATGGCAACGCCTCAGTGTTGTCACAGCTCTAAAGACGACTTTGTTTTCATATGCAGCCATTTGTGCTTCATAGTTTATAGCTGGCAACAGCGCTGCCATCTGTCAGGGATCTACACTATGTGATCAAAAGTATCCGGACACCTGGCTGAAAATGCATTAAAAGTTCGTGGTGCCCTCCATCGGTAATGCTGGAATTCAGTATGGTGTTGGCCCACCCTTGGCCTTTATGACAGCTTCCACTCTCGCAGGAATACGTTCAGTCGGGTGCTGGAAGGTTTCTTGGGGAATGGCAGCCCATTCTTCACTGAGTGCTGCACTGAGGAGAGGTATCGATGTCGGTCGGTGAGGCCTGGCACGAAGTCGGCGTTCCAGAACATCCCAAAGGTGTTCTATAGGATTCAGGTCAGGACCCTGTGCCGGCCAGTCCATTACAGGGATGTTATTGTCGTGTAACCACTCCGCCACAGGCAGTGCATTATGAACAGGTGCTCAATCGTGTTGCAATTGCCATCGCCGAGTTGCTTTTCAACAGTGGGAAGCAAGAACGTGCTTAAAACATCGATATAGGCCTGTTCTATGATAGTGCCACGCAAAACAACAAGGGGTGCAAGGCCCCTCCATGAAAAACACTACTACACCGTAAGACTTATGACCACAGCAGTTGAGTCCCATAGTGCTCAGAACCATTTTTTACTACACCGTAACTCCACCGTCTCCGAATTTTACTGTTGGCGCTAAACATGCTGGCAGATAACGTTCACTGGGCATTCGCCACACGCGCACCCTACCGTCGGATCGCCACATTGTGTACCGTGATTCATCAGTCCACATAACGTCTTTTCACTGTTAAATTGGCCATTGTTTACTCTCCTTACACCAAGCGCGGCGTCGTTTGGCATTTACCGGCGTGATGTGTGGCTGATGAGCAGCCACTGAACCATGAAATCCAAGTTTTTTCGCCTCCCACCTAACTGTCATAGTACTTGCAGCGGACTCTGATGCAGTTTCGAAATCCTGTGTGATGGTATGGATAGATGTCTATCTATTTCACATTACGACCCTCTTCAACTGTCGACGGTCTCTGTCAGTCAACAGACGAGGTCGGCCTGTGCGCTTTTGTGCTGTACGTGCCCCTTCACGTTTCCACTTCACTATCACATCGGAAACAGTGGACCTAGGGATGTTTAGGAGTGTGGAAATCTCGCGTACAGACGTATGATACAAGAGACACCCAATAACCTGACCACGTAGTCGCCCTGTTATCTGGGTGGTTACGTGCTTGGCTCCCGTGCAGCGGGTCCGGGTTCGATTCCCGGCCGAGCTGGAGATTTTCTCCGCTCGTGGACTGGGTGTTGTGTTGTCCTCATCATCATTTCATCCGCATCACCGGCGTGCAAGTCGCCCAATGTGGCGTCGACTGCAACAAGACTTGCACTTGGTGGCCGAACTTCCCCGGATGGGGCCTCCCGGCCAACAATGCCATACGCTCATTACCATTTTACATGATCACGTTCGAAGTCCGTAAGTTTCGCGGAGCGCCCCATTCTGGTCTCACACGATGTCTAACGACAACTGAGGTCGCTGATATAGAGCACTTGGCAGTAGGTGGCAGCACAATGCACCTAATATCAAAAACGTATGTTTTTGGGGGTTGTCCGGATACTCTTGATCACATTGTGCACTTTCGCCGACTTTCAGTCTTTGCCACTTATTTATTGATTCACATTACTTTCAGGATGTTTGTCTTTCTGTAAAATTTCAATCTACATCATATGGGTGATTTTCAGTTATAAGATGATCGGCAAGGTTGACTCTTTTTTTATTGATCTTTAGCTTCTCTCATGTTCAGATAAGCTAATTGCCACAGCTCCGCCTGACTGACAACGTATACATTTCTACAGCGCTTCCATGCCAAGGGTTGCAGTTTTTTGCGACCTGCGTAAGTAGCTAGACAGTATCTTCCCACAATGTAAATCGCATAATGTGGGACGTGTTAATGCTTCTATTAATGCTTTCTTGCAATGTGGTTTGAATATTGTGAAGAACTGGGCAAAAGCATTTTTATAAATGTGTGCTGCATTCTCTGACAAATAAAAAATATTGTTTCTGCAGTGCTTTATGTAGACATGAACATGAATTTTTATCAAGATATTTGTGACGGGATCAGTAAGAAACGTAAAAAACATTACTAAACTGAACTGTACTGCTTCATATAAATGTGTTTACTGACAGAACGATGCTGGTACTTATAAACTTCGTTGCAGTTCTAGGTTGCAAAATAATCTGAACTTACTCATACAATAACGAACAATCAAGAACTTGTTCTGGCGAGAAACAGGTGGTTAAGCATTGTGAAACGCACACTGCAACTGGTTATTTTACTGAAGGATTTTCAAAACTTACGTGAGTGTATTTCTGAGTTTGTGGTATGTTATTCAGAACTCTCCTTGCTACCTACGCGCCACTTCGAGGTATGGTCTGGACAGTGAGCAGTTGCAACCATTGTACCTGTACCTTCGAAAGGTGAGTGACCGATATGAAGAGTGTTGTGCTTCGGTTTAGAGAATAAATAAAGGGCAGTCAAATGGAAACGACACAGATGGAAAGAGGTAAGCAAAAACTAATAATGCATTTACCCCACTGTGACACAATATGGTCAGTGCTTTCACGGAAAGATGTTTGCGGTTGGCTGCAGAACCATGATTGTAACCAGGCATGCACCTCTTCGTCCAAAGCAAATCGAAGGCTATGAATGTCTTTGTTCAGAGCTCAAGAAATAAGGGAATCGCTTGGGGAGAGATATGTAAGGGCAGCTCAGCGAAACTTCTGCAACATACTGGAAACAACCTTGCCAACATTTGAGTGAACGTACATGTTGCCAATTTTATACCAAGCTGCAAAAATTTCGCTAGGAAGCCCTTACATATCCTTCATATAGTCCCAATCTCTCTCCAAGCGATTTCCACATTTTTTGGCCTCTGAACAAAGACACTGATGGCCGTTGATTTGCTTTGGACGAAGAGGTGCATGCCTGGATACATTCATGATTCTGTAGCTAACCGCAAACATTTTTCCGTGAAGTAACTGTCCACATTATCTTACAGTGAGATACATGTATTGACAGTTAAGGGCATTAATTTTGTAGTAACAAACAGTTTACTTAGTTTTTCCATCTGTCTCATTTTCATTTGACTGCTCTTATACAAATGCATCAAGCATGTTTTATTTCGCTATGAGCCGTGGTCCAGGTGGTTATAATTGAATTGACAGTGTTTCGAGTGCTGCAATGCGAGCTGCATACATCACAGGACGCTGAACCTTCGTAGGTATGTTCATTAATCGGTGCGCTCGCGAAGTGTACTGAAATAAACAATGGTTTCACTTTCTGCCACCATGTCAAAATATGGCTTTGTAAGCAGGCATAAAGTGAAATGTTTCCTGTTCAGACATCAGAATGCTGGGTGTTGCTTGGCACCACGTGTTGATTTCTTTCGTGAAGTGACTGTTGGTGTGAAGGGCTAAGAAGGTTGAAGTTTTCTGTACGAAACGCAGTGGTTACTGAGAAGAATGACAGTGCTCTGCTGGGAAAGTTGTTTTATCATAACGACAGCAGTAGCAGCGTTGAACTGCGGGAATATCGGCAACAGAAACAGCTATAAAGGGGCCCCATGTAAATAAATGGGCTAAAGAACATGATCAGGAAATCTGATGAAAGAGGTGAATCAGGTGGTTTAGCAGTGAGAGTGAGGTGACCCATTCCCATGGCAGTGATAAATGAAGTTGCTGTAGCCACAGCCGACCATGCATCTCATACCTCAAATTCTGCAGTCAGTTCTCGAGCTGTGTCAAGAGAATTGAGTACCCCTTCGTCAACAGTTCAAAATATTTTAAGGCGCATTTTACACTGGTATTCCTACAATATTCAGAGTTTGCACCAAATTAAGCTCCAAAATAGGCTACAAGGTCATCACTTTGCCCTTCGTTTTTTGGTACTTGTGGAAATGTGGCCAAGAAATATTACTTGGACAGACGAGGCATATTACGCTCTGCACGGCGCCGCGAACTCACAGAACGGTCAGAATGGGGTTCTGATCTGCCACGCATTGTGCAGGACCATGCACTGCAAAAATGGTTCAAATGGCTCTGAGCACTATGGGACTCAACTGCTGTGGTCATAAGTCCCCTAGAACTTAGAAATACTTAAACCTAACTAACCTAAGGACATCACACACATCCATGCCCGAGGCAGGATTCGAACCTGCGACCGTAGCACCATGCACTGCACTCAGCTTATGTGATCGTGTGGTGTGGCTTCACAAGCTCCTTTATTCTTAGTCCGTTTCTCTTGTAGGACATGACACCTCGCGGGCCTGTTAGGTGTATAGTGACACGTGCCTGTCATGAGGAATTCCTTGTGCAACACGTGATCCCAGCTTTGCAAGACGGCAACCGTGTCCACACCACTGTTTTCTTACAAGATAGGGCGACACCACATGTCGCTTGCCAGGTGAAAGATTCACTTCGAGAAACCATTGTTAACGACCGCATCATCTCTAGGCAATTTCAAGATATGTGGCCTTCCACATCCCCGACCTAAATCCATGTGACTTCTGGTTGTGGGGATATCTGAAAGATCGTGTCTATCAGGGCTTTACCAGCACTCTTACAGATCTGAAGGATAGCATATGACGACAAATCGCTCTGATTACACCAGGTATGCTGCAAGCAACTGTTGACATATCGGTGTTTCGGGTGTAGCATGTTTCTGAATCGGGAGATCGTACCGAACACATGTTGTAATTTTTAACCATATACCAATAAACGTGCCAGAACAACCGTTATCATATGCTTGATCGTTCCTCTCCTTTTCCTGCACACACATCACAGCGCCATATTTTCACTTGGTGGCAGAGCGTGGAACTACTTTTTTTCTATTTCTTTTTCTTTTTGTCTGCAGCTCGTGGTCTAGTGGCTAGCGTTCCTGCCCGTCGATCATGGGGCCCAGGGTTCGATTCCATGCTGGGTTGAGGATTTTCTCCGCCCCAGGATTTGGTGTTTGTGTTGCCCTCATCATTTCATCATCACTCAGGGAAATGATGAGACTGGAAAGTGGTAAGATTGGGAATTTGTACGGGCGCTAATAACCACGCCGTTGAGCGCCCCACAAACCAAGACCATCATCATAAGCATCACATTAGGTTTTTTTCAGCTTACTCCACAAGCGCCCTGATTAATGAACATATCTACAATGTCTCAGTGTCCTTTGATGTAAAAAGCCCGCATTTCAGCACTCGGAACACCATCACTTTAATTACAACTAGCCTGTACATGTATAGGTTATGTGATAAAATATTGTACTAAAAAATCAGTAGTCTTATACCATTACTGAGAGGGGACCCTTACAACGTCCTACTGACAAACTAGGACAGACGTAAAATATCTAGGAGTAATCACTCTCATTTCTGTCAAGATCTGAAAATTTCTCCATAAAATGGTTCTTCAAATACCGAATATTTTTTTTCGGAAAATAAAAGTTGACATCTTCGAGGATTGGAGCACAGAACTCTTTGAAGCAGTGAAAACGAGAAAAGTTTCCTCCTTACAGATGCACTAAAACAATGACAGCTTTTTCCGAAAACCTTCCCTGAAGTTTCAAGTTCAGTTCATTCATGTGGGATGTCGACCAAAAATGACAACTTTGACAGTCGTGTAGTAGCTGACAGTTATGGATCATTTCTACCTTTTTCCAGTGCGAAAAATATCTATACTGCTCAACAAAAGTTTGGAATGCTGTGGTGAAATGTAGCCTACGATACTAGCGGTCTCATCGACCTAGGAATTTCATGCATTATCTAGTTACAGCCCATATACTGGGCGGTGTTTACTACTGGCACGCTTTGTGGCCGTTTCCCAGTCATGTAAACATACCGCTGCCGCTGCGGCAAACCGCGAGCAGTCCACTATCAACAACAGCTTCATTCAAATGGTTCAAATGGCTCTGAGCACTATGGGACTCAACTGCTGTGGTCATAAGTCCCCTAGAACTTAGAACTACTTAAACCTAACTAACCTAAGGACATCACACACATCCATGCCCGAGGCAGGATTCGAACCTGCGACCGTAGCAGTCGCACGGTTCCGGACTGCGCGCCTAGAACTGCGAGACCACCGCGGCCGGCTCAGCTTCATTCAGTTTGTGTTCAGCACAGCAGTAACATGGCACGTAGAGGAATACAACACTTCGATAGTCAGGATAGGGGCTTTTCTTTCAGCAGGTCATACACAGCAAGATCTTGCCGATGGGTTGCATGTCACTCAAAGTGTTGTGTCTAAGGTGTGGAGAAAGGACAGAAAGACGGGAAATGTAAACGATAGACTTCTCAGGGATCGTCCTCGTTTGACACTACCAATGCTGGATCGTTTCCTGCAACTGTCGGCTCGCAGACACCAGAAATATTGGAAATGATTTCTCCTGGGCAACAGGGGTTCGTACCTCAGAACAGTCAGAATATTGCGTAATGGTGACCTTCGTTCCTGAAGACCAATCGTAAGTTTTGCACTGAACCAACGGAACTGACGCAGTCGAAGGACCTGGGCTCTGTCACATCAACATTGGAGCAGTTCGATGGAAATGGAGTAATGTCATGTTTGCTGACGAGGCCAGGATTGGTTTGCGACCGGAGACTAGACGTGTTTGGAGAAACGATAGACGACACCAGGAACACCGATACGTTCAGGAGATTCATCCGTTTGCAGGTGGAAGTGTAACGTTCTGGGTGGCAATGATAATGGGACGGCGGACCCCTCTAATTCCCGTATAGGCAATTTGACTGGTCCTCGATACCTACAAGAGGTCCTACAAACGATTGTAAGCCTCTACTGTCGTGAAGCCGGTGACAACTTCATCCTAATCGATAACAAGGCAAGACTGTACTGTACTCTAGCAGTTTCTCGATATCTTCAAAGATGCAACATCAACTGGGTGCATTGGCCAGCACAATCCCCAGATTTGAATGCAATTCAGCATGCCTGGGACCTGTTGAAGGTGGTCCTTGCACAGCGTCCGAATCTACCTGATAGTCTTCAGAACCTCACCGAAGCTGCCATTGAGGAGTGGGACCTCATACCCCAAGATAAACATGACGATCTCATGCATAGCATGCCTTGCACAGTGGAAGAACTCATCTGTGTGTGGGCAGGACATACTGCTAAAGACTGATAATCTACATCATGAGATAAAGATTTTCACTGCTTTTGTTTCTAAGATGCAGGAGAGAGCCTGTTTTGTGTTGTAATGATTTTTTGTAACTAACCAAAATCGTCCTTGCTTTCAGAAGGAATTATGTTTATTTTGATAATAAGGTATTGTAAAAGCCTCAATGGTTGTACTACAGGAAGCCTTTGTAGTAAACTCTATGGTATTCCAAACTTTTGTTGAGGTGCGTATTTCCTTTTGGAGCTTGTAAACGAAACAGGACTTTACCGCAGTCCAACCACTTCACAGGTGTGTGATAAGGCAAGTCACAGAATTCAGAATCAATTTTTTTTCAAGCAAAGCCTAGAACTGACCGTGATGGGGTTCATGTCCCTAAATGAAATTCACAGCAGAACAGGCTGGTTTCAGTACACAAGAAATAACTAAGTCTTCTCTAGAGACTGCTTGCTAATATATGATGCAGTGTGTGAACAGAGCCCTTATCAGTGAACAGAGTAAAGGCGCATGGTAGCTGCGAGGTCTCCGCACGTGTGAAGTTCTCCAAATATTCTAAACAGAATATTTAAACTGTATCATGAGTCATTTTCCGTACGTTTTATCAACCAAATTCAGGTACCGTCGGCAGGCCAGATGAACTGACGTCGCTGGCCATGAGTTTCAGGTTGCACATCCTGCTCGCATACCCCTCCCCTCGTCCCTAGGCCCACCTATGAACCTGATAAGGACTTGCGCTGTCAGGTTGCACTTGACCGTGGGTATACTAGCTCAGATTTAAGGTAACCACCACTATACTCCCCTAAAGGCCTGCCCATGCACCTGTTATGGACTTCCCATATTAGAGAGGGGTATCAAGTTGTACGTGAGGCAATTGTACGAAGTATATTCAAATCAGCCCTCACTTACATGATGTACTGCCTCAAGCTGGTTTGAACGGGTCACATGGTCTCTGGGTGGGAAAATGAAGGTGAGCCGCTGGACCAATGGGATTCACGTTCCTCTTGCGTCACTCCTGCTCGTTTTGTAACAAAACCACTTGACTTGGTAGCTTCATTCTTTAGCTGTGCACCACAGGGAGGGGACCATCAGAACGTTAATAACAGTGATTTACTCTTTGTATGGAAAGGATTAGGAAATAATAACAATGTTGTAGCCAATTACTTATTGTTTAGTAACAATTTTTCTCAACGAACTGTTAACAATATATTTTTTAGTTTCTACTAATAATATTTACATTTTAATCAATTCTTCCTTATCATTTTTCTCTGTCTGCAGTATACAGTATATGGTAAATGGAACAAGCAACAGCAGGCAAAGAACCCCCCCCCCCCCCCCCCCCCCAACACACACACTATATGTATGTGTGTTTGAGAGAGAGAGAGAGAGAGAGAGAGAGAGAGAGATACATGTGAACTATTTGTCACCATGATGTGATAGCCAAGACTTTCAGCTGCAGTGCAGTATGTTTCTCATGGCATTTTGATCTAAAGTCTGCCTGGTGGAGCATTTGCGTAGTGATACCAATTTCCTCAAGAATTTACCTCTTGTAATCCCCGATCGTTAGAGTCTTTGAGGCTGCACAGTGCACACCCCTAGTCCAACTCTTGAGTGGCGCCTGAATCTCCGCAGTATGCATATGTTTTCGACCTCAGCCGCACAGACTCCACAATCTGCAAACCATTTGTCTCGTTTGACATCAGGTCGATAATCTTCTTGTTTTGTAGTGTTGTTACATATTCAGATAAGTCGCATCTTCGTGATTGAGCATAATTATTTCGTATGAATCACAGCCTTTCACCTAGCTGGTGAAAGCGTCGGTATCCATATAAACTATTTTTTTTTTTTTTTTTTTTTTTTATGGCGAGGTCCGAACGTATATAATGATACTGCACTGAAACCTTGGCCATCTCCATAGCGACTAGTCCTTCGTTGAAGATGATAGTCCACTTGAAATTTGTCCTCATTATGTAATCTCTTGCGCCATAACGACACCCTCCCCCCAGTGGTAAACTCAATGCAAACTGAAATAATTAAAAATGTAGCTACAGAGTAGTTGCATTTTGTGACGTAATAACAGGTTTCAATTAAAGCTTTGTAGCCCACATGGAACAACGTAAATATTAACATGGATGATATCACTATATTCTTCTTTAATGAGATATTAGAAGCTGTTAGAAAAAGTTCATCGTTTCTTCCAAAGAAGGTAAAGCTACTTCTATATCTCGCTGAATAAAAAATGACGATTTTTATGACCACACTCCGCCAGATCAGAAGGGACAGTATGTGCACAATGTATACGACCCGTCTATAGGTTCTAAACACCAATATCTTGAGAATGAAAAGAGATATCATTTTGATCTTTGGTTTAAATGAAATTTTGTTATGTTGGCTACATTTCATACGCAGTAATACATTCCTAAAATGAACCATACACGAAGTCTACGCAATGCGTTATTACCTCTGCGAACTCTTTAACATTTGGTGCAGTGATTTACTTACTTTTGTGCAACACAGTAACTAAGACGAGTATCGAAAAGAAATTCAGTCCTTTATCGAGTGAAGATATCAGGCTGTAAGAAACGGAAGAACCAAATTTTTCATCGAATAGTTTCCTTAAAATCGGATGATTAGTGTTTCATGTCAGCGGCCACGTCTGCACCATAGCTTCAACGACGGATCGTGTGGCTGGAGGCTTTTCACCCGACGTCATGCTCAACGTATTCTATAAGCATAATTGGTGGCGCGGACCTGCGGCACGTCGCATGGCAATGGCAAGCGGTTCTACAAAGGGCGTTCAAAAAGTTTCGCACAGTCGTCCCTAATTTTTTTTGGACCGTGAAGTAGATGTCAGGTGCGACAACGGTCGGTGATGGAGTTCCTCTTCAAGATCGGCGATGGCTCTTTCACATCGATTCACAAGAAATTGCTCCCTGTTTATGGGGAGGACTCAGTGGATCGCAGCAGTATCCAGCGGTGGCTGCAGAGGGTTAAAGAAGGTGATTTACGAGGTGCATTCAAGTTCTAAGGCCTCCGATTTTTTTTTCTAATTAACTACTCACCCGAAATCGATGAAACTGGCGTTACTTCTCGACGTAATCGTCCTGCAGACGTACACATTTTTCACAACGCTGACGCCATGATTCCATGGCAGCGGCGAAGGCTTCTTTAGTAGTCTGTTTTGACCACTGGAAAATCGCTGAGGCAATAGCAGCACGGCTGGTGAATGTGCGGCCACGGAGAGTGTCTTTCATTGTTGGAAAAAGCCAAAAGTCACTAGGAGCCAGGTCAGGTGAGTAGGGAGCATGAGGAATCACTTCAAAGTTGTTATCACGAAGAAACTGTTGCGTAACGTTAGCTCGATGTGCGGGTGCGTTGTCTTGGTGAAACATCACACGCGCAGACCTTCCCGGACGTTTTTGTTGCAGTGCAGGAAGGAATTTGTTCTTCAAAACATTTTCGTAGGATGCACCTGTTACCGTAGTGCCCTTTGGAACGCAATGGGTAAGGATTACGCCCTCGCTGTCCCAGAACATGGACACCATCATTTTTTCAGCACTGGCGGTTACCCGAAATTTTTTTGGTGGCGGTGAATCTATGTGCTTCCATTGAGCTGACTGGCGCTTTGTTTCTGGATTGAAAAATGGCATCCACGTCTTATCACAACCAACGAAAAGAAAGTCCCATTCATGCTGTCGTTGCGTGTCAACATTGCTTGGCAACATGCCACACGGGCAGCCGTGTGGTCGTCCGTCAGCATTCGTGGCACCCACCTGGATGACACTTTTCGCATTTTCAGGTCGTCATGCAGGATTGTGTGCACAGAACCCACAGAAATGCCAACTCTGGAGGTGATCTGTTCAACAGTCATTCGGCGATCCCCCAAAACAATTCTCTCCACTTTCTCGATCATGTCGTCAGACCAGCTTGTGCGAGCCCGAGGTTGTTTCGGTTTGTTGTCACACGATGTTCTGCCTTCATTAAACTGTCGCACCAACGAACGCACTTTCGACACATCCATAACTCCATCACCACATGTCTCCTTTAACTGTCGATGAATTTCAATTGGTTTCACACCACGCAAATTCAGAAAACGAATGATTGCACGCTGTTCAAGTAAGGAAAACGTCGCCATTTTAAGTATTTAAAACGGTTCTCATTCTCGCCGCTGGCGGTAAAATTCCATCTGCCGTACGGTGCTGCCATCTCTGGGACGTATTGACAATGAACGCGGCCTCATTTTAAAACAATGCGCATGTTTCTATCTCTTTCCGGTCCGGAGAAAAAAAATCGGAGGCCTTAGAACTTGAATGCACCTCGTATCTCTAATGGACAATCCACGATGCGGTAGTCCATCGACGGCAGTGAGTGATGTGAATAAGGAGACCATTGATCAAATCGTCCAAAATGACAGATGTGCGACGACACGACAGCTTGCTGAAATGACTCGTTTGTCATTGGGTAGTGTGGTATCACTGGTACAGTCACTAGGGTACAGAAAAATCTGTGCACGTTTGGTACCTAGATTATTGACAAGAGAAATGAAAACGACGAGGAAGAATGTGTGCGAGGGTCTCATGAAGACCGAAAGGTGAAGGCCTCCTTCTTCTGGGGTCGGTGTGGTGTCATTTTCATTGACTTTTTGGAAGCTGGCTCCGCAATTAACCGTGACCGTTACTGTTCGTCATTGGGCAAGCTGCAATGTGCCATCAAGACCCACAGATCACAGCTTCAGGTTCAGCTCATTAGACTACACCATGACAATGCCAAACCCCATACAGTCCTTATGACGCAGGAGAAAATCAATAAAATGGGTTGGAAAATTGTTCCTAATCCTTCCTACGGTCCGGACTTGGCTCCGTCCGACTTTTACATCTGATCACTAACCCCATTTCTGCTACTCATCATTACTTTTGTCTTTCTTCCGTTTATTCTCAATCCATATTTTTCGGCCAGTAGACGGTTCATTCCGTTCAGAACGTCATATGACTCTTCCTTGCTTTCACTGAGAATAGCAATCTGATCAGTGAATCTTATCATTGATATACTACGGATCACTATCTATACGTAAATCACTCAGAAATTATTTCCGCTGTATATTTCGACTTTTCAACACTGGTTTCTCCCAGTGACGACAGTTTTTATGTTTTCCACCCTTCAGATGATAAGCAGCTACGACTGCAACGCTTACAGGTTTCAGATTTTCGTCTTCCATTTTTACCGCTGTATGTGTACGGCGACCATTTCACCGAAACGTCCCAGACAATGGCACAGCCGTGGCGCCGAGCTGGCGCGTTCCTGCCCAAAACATGAGACTTTCGTGAGAAAACAGCCCACATTCATTGTAAAAATAGCGAGCGTCCGTCATTCTGGCCCCTGAGACCCGACATCAAAAGAAAAAGCCACAAGCCAGGAGTCGGGACTCTGTTCGCAATTCCCAGTGACCAGATGTCCGTCCAGCTCCTGCTATTGTGAGCGATTGGTCTTCCCACAGCTCAAACGTTCTCACTCGTCTCCTACGTGAAATGAACAGAAATACAATACGCATGCATCCTACTCTCAATAATGTACTTGCCAGTACATAACCCCCGATTACCTACTTTGCATGACAGAGTAATACGGTAACTAAATGACATTAATTTGCATTTGTGTAATTTCAGATTTTAGAAATACAAAATAGGCTGGTTTTGATAAGTGTATGAAGAGGCCAGAGGGCCTGCCATCTTTCATGTAGTTACCTCGTGTTCGCCTACAGCAGTCACAGTGTGGCTGCATTGTTCGTGCTACCATCAACGGAAATTTACCATACATATATGGTTTAACATTGTCCACAACAATCTGATTGGGCCTTATCTTCTGGTTAATGCATTCGGTGGAGAAAATCACAGTACCTTTCAACGTGAAGTATTACTGGAAAAGTCGTAGAATGTCTCGCTAGCAATCAGGCAACGATTGTCTTTCCTGCATGACGGAGCACCACCACGCTTTACCTGTGGTAACAACATTTTTCTCTATTGTTGGATTGAGAGGGGTGGGCTAGTACCGTGACCACCACGTTCTGCTGACATCACTCTTACTGATGACAATGTGGGGGGAGATGAAGCGTTAGGTGTACGAGACACAGAGAGACACTACAGAATAGCTAGTTGCTCGTTTTTCTGCATTTGCAGCCATTATCTGCGAAACACATGTTTGTTTTGAGCGTCTTAGACGATCATTAGTGCGCGGTTGCCAGTTGTGCATCAATGCAATGGACGGAATTTTCAGCAACACCTCTTACACAATATTCATCACACAGCAGTTTGAACGCCGTCTCTGAACATCTATAGCGTCAATATCTTCACGTACCCCTAACAGGGAAACGGTGCAACGTAACATTTTTGTCACAAAAAAGTCTTTCTTTTTGTCTCCCCCAAACACTCTAAAATTCTGTATATGTAGTTATCTTAGAGCCTGTATAAACAGCCACTGGATATTCTTTTCTGATGAAAGCTAGTGCGCCGCGGCGTAAATGGGCACTCACTGCTACCTTGTTGCACGCTTCACCCGCGAAAAATTCACACTTAACACTGATTAGTTACAAATTTCTTGTGTGCTAGGTAAGTAAATTTATAATTAAATATAATTCATGAAAACTTTCTGATGTTTATACGTGCTACAGCCTTAATGCTTTCTCTTTGCAGAACGCTTCAAGTTGTTAACTGTGATCTTATTGCAGCATTAGAGTACTTTAGAAGTGTGTCCAATGTCTTAGAAGAATGGTGCAGGACAGTGATAAGGAATTTTAAAATTGTTTAAAGAGGCTTGCAGGTGGAGTCGAAGAAACAATCACAGTATCGAGGTCTGCATCGTCAGTGAAATATCGAGACAATAGTTCCGGTAGCAGCTCAGAGGAACAATACAAAAGAAACACAGCCTTACATTTCTTGCATCAAGTAAGAAACCAATTCCAAGACAGGTTTAAGAACCATCGAGGTTTAAGAGCAATGTTCCGAAGAAATGCGCAATTTGTAGTAATGAAGCTGTACTTGAATCCGTCAGATTTTATGAAGCAGTGTTACCAGAACCTTCGGCTGCAGCTGGGGAATTTTCCATTTTAAAACAAAAATGACTTAAAGAACAACCAGGTACAAGATTAGAGAACGCTTTGGCAGCATTAGAGACAAGCAATTCAAAACTTTATTCCCAGTTGAGAGCTGTGCTTCAAATTCTAGTCACCTTTCTAATTCCAACTGCAGTGCAGGAAAGATCGTTTTCGACATTAAAACATTTAAGAACCTAGCTAAGGACCAGCACAAATCAAAGTAGACTGAGCGATCTTGCTCTGTATTCTGTGCATCGCAGCATTGCAGTTGATCCCGAGGAAGTAGTGAATCACTTTTCCAGACTACAGCAATGGGTAAATACTCGCTAAAAGTAAATGGTGCCAGCTATTCTGCGTTTGGTTCTTTGTTTAATATTGATAAATTTTTGGGCTCAAATTAAATAGTGAAAATTGTGTCCTTATAAAATTTAGACAGAAGCCCCTCTCTTCCCCCTAAAAAAGTCCTGAATATGACCATGCCTACAGGTCTTGTTTGTGCATGGATAAGAAGGTAAGCTACAGCTATGATTTAGCCAGGCAGAGGGGTAGAAGGCGCCCTTATGGGAATTAAAGATGGAAGTAGGCCCAGTGTTCTACACTGAGGTGAAAAAAGTCATAGGGTACCTCTTAATATAGTGTCGGTCCTCCCGTTGCCCGTTGCTCGCTGCCCGCCCGCTCGACTTGGCATGGACTCAGCAAGTTGTTGGAAGTCCCCTGCAGAAATATTGAGCCATTTTGCCTCTATAGCCGTCCATAATTGCGAATGTGTTGCTGATGCACGATTTTCTGCACGAATTGACCTCTCGATTATGTCCCATAAATGTTCGATGGGACTCACGTCGGGCAATCTGGATGGCCAAACCATTTGCCCGAATTATCCAGAATGTTCTGGACTCGCATTCGGGAGGACGACGGTTCAATCCCGCGTCCGGCCATCCTGATTTAGGTTTTCCGTGATTTCCCTAAATCACTCCAGGCAAATGCCGGGATGGTTCCTCTGAAAGGGCACGGCCGACTTCCTTCCCCATCCTTCCCTACTCCGATGAGACCGATGACCACGCTGTCTGGTCTCCTTCCCCGAACAACCAACCAACCAGAATGTTCATCAAACAAGTCGCGAGCAACTGTGGCCTGGTGACACGGCGCACTAGTATCGGTAAAAATTTCATCGTTATTTGGGAACTTGAAGTCCACGAGTGGCTACAAATTGTCTCCAAGTAGCCGAAGACAACCAGGTCCCAGTCCATTCCATGTAAACACCGCCCACTCCATTATAGAGTCACTACCAGCTTGCACACTGCCTTGCTGACAACTAGGGTCCATGACTTCGTGTGCTGTGCGGCACACTCGAACCTACCATCATCTCTTACCAACTGCAATCGAGACTCATCTGACCAAGCCACGGTTTCCCAGATATCTAGGGTCTAACCGATATGGTAACGAGCCCAGCAGAGGCGCTGCAAGCGATGTCGTGCCGTTAGCAAAGGCATTCGCGTCAGTCGCCTGCTGCATAACCCATTAACGCCAAATTTTGCCATACGCTCTTAAAGGATACATTTTTCGTACGCCCATCTCACGCAGTGTGGCTTGTCTGTTAGCACTGACAACCCTAGGCAAACGCCGCCGCTCTCAGTAGTTAAGTGAAGGCCGTCGGCCACTGCGCTGTCTTTGGTGAGAAGTAAAGCCTGAAATGTGGTACTCTCGGCACATTCTTGACACTGCGGTTCGCAGAATGTTGAATTCCCTAACGATTGCCGAAATGAAAAGTCCCATAGGTCTAGCTCCAACTACTATTCCGCATTCGAAGCCAGTTAATTCCCATCGCGCGTCCATAATCACGCCGAAAACTTTTCACAGGAATCACCTGAGTACAAATGACAGCTCCGCAATTACTCTGCCCTTTTATGCCTTTGTACGCGATACTATCGCCCTCTACACTCCTGGAAATTGAAATAAGAACACCGTGAATTCATTGTCCCAGGAAGGGGAAACTTTATTGACACATTCCTGGGGTCAGATACATCACATGATCACACTGACAGAACCACAGGCACATAGACACAGGCAACAGAGCATGCACAATGTCGGCACTAGTACAGTGTATATCCACCTTTCGCAGCAATGCAGGCTGCTATTCTCCCATGGAGACGATCGTAGAGATGCTGGATGTAGTCCTGTGGAACGGCTTGCCATGCCATTTCCACCTGGCGCCTCAGCTGGACCAGCGTTCGTGCTGGACGTGCAGACCGCGTGAGACGACGCTTCATCCAGTCCCAAACATGCTCAATGGGGGACAGATCCGGAGATCTTGCTGGCCAGGGTAGTTGACTTACACCTTCTAGAGCACGTTGGGTGGCACGGGATACATGCGGACGTGCATTGTCCTGTTGGAACAGCAAGTTCCCTTGCCGGTCTAGGAATGGTAGAACGATGGGTTCGATGACGGTTTGGATGTACCGTGCACTATTCAGTGTCCCCTCGACGATCACCAGTGGTGTACGGCCAGTGTAGGAGATCGCTCCCCACACCATGATGCCGGGTGTTGGCCCTGTGTGCCTCGGTCGTATGCAGTCCTGATTGTGGCGCTCACCTGCACGGCGCCAAACACGCATACGACCATCATTGGCACCAAGGCAGAAGCGACTCTCATCGCTGAAGACGACACGTCTCCATTCGTCCCTCCATTCACGCCTGTCGCGACACCACTGGAGGCGGGCTGCACGATGTTGGGGCTTGAGCGGAGGACGGCCTAACGGTGTGCAGGACCGTAGCCCAGCTTCATGGAAACGGTTGCGAATGGTCCTCGCCGATACCCCAGGAGCAACAGTGTCCCTAATTTGCTGGGAAGTGGCGGTGCGGTCCCCTACGGCACTGCGTAGGATCCTGCGGTCTTGGCGTGCATCCGTGCGTCGCTGCGGTCCGGTCCCAGGTCGACGGGCACGTGCGCCTTCCGCCGACCACTGGCGACAACATCGATGTACTGTGGAGACCTCACGCCCCACGTGTTGAGCAATTCGGCGGTACGTCCACCCGGCCTCCCGCATGCCCACTATAAGCCATCGCTCAACGTCCGTCAACTGCACATACGATTCACGTCCACGCTGTCGCGGCATGCTACCAGTGTTAAAGACTGCGATGGAGCTCCGTATGCCACGGCAAACTGGCTGACACTGACGGCGGCGGTGCACAAATGCTGCGCAGCTAGCGCCATTCGACGGCCAACACCGCGGTTCCTGGTGTGTCCGCTGTGCCGTGCGTGTGATCATTGCTTGTACAGCCCTGTCGCAGTGTCCGGAGCAAGTATGGTGGGTCTGACACACCGGTGTCAATGTGTTCTTTTTTCCATTTCCAGGAGTGTATGTATGTGCATACCTCTATACCATGATTTCTGTCACCTCAGTATAAAACTATGATTATTTTTTGACGTAGAGGAACTAGAGGATTTCCATGGAAGTGGCAATAGTCTCCGCGTACGATAGGGCCAGTTCAATAACATTTTTCCACACAAGCGACTTATCATTTCGCACCCCTACCATCCCCTTTTTTCCTTGTACACTCTCACCCGGGTCAGATTTCGCTACTAACTGTGATATGCACTGTACACAAATCTTACACTTAGGCACCTGTGGTCCTCCCCCTCAGTTTGGCACGCTAAGCTGCCGCTATTCATTGTAACGCGTCCTGTATAGAAATCCCACAATGGCGGCTCTGGCGCCCCTTTCAACTTGGCGCCCCAACCAGCGACTTGTGGCGCTTAAACTGACCCTGACCGTTGTGTAGGAAGAGTCCTTCAATGAAACTCGGTAAGGAAGGTTCGACGAAGGAATCGGCTTAGTTTCCTGTGAGCAGTGTGACAACTAAACAAGACCAATTTACAAACTGATCGTTAAAGTCAAAATATTTTCCTTCACACTCTACAATTCTAAATTTTGGGATTTAGTAAAAATCAGAGGCAACAGATTTCCAGCAGGTTGTCAGAATTCTGCAGTGAATAAAAAACAAGGAGGGGGCAAACTCTCCCTCTTGTCTCCCTCCCCTACACCTCCACCTTGAAGTCGCCAGTGCAGACTATTTTTATACGCTGCACTGAGACATATTTTCACTTATGCATTTCTACTCCTACATCTAAATGGCTACTCTGCATTTCTGCCTGGCAGACGGTTCATCAAACTACTTTCAAACTAATTATCTATTATTCCACTTTCGAATAGTGCCCATAAAAAGAACACCTATAGCTTTCCTTGTGAGCTCTGATTTCCCTTATTTCATGATGATGATAGTTTCTCTCTATGAACTTTGCTTTCAGTGAAAGGACATCATATTCATTGTATTTTTTAAAAAATTTATTCAAGAAAGAAGTCTTTGCATGTACTGTAATTTTTGGGGAACGCTTTAGATCTCGTTCAGAGCCACCGCCTTTAATACACTGTTCAATAATGTATTTATTAAAAATGTAAATCGTAGTATCTGTTCACCTGCCTGGTTGCTACCGTCTCGTAACACATCTGTGACCGGCGGGCTGCCGTACTGCTAGGCGCCGAAACCAGACCAGAGGGGTAATCCCAAATCTGGTCGTACACACTGTGCTTACAAACAGTAGCAGACAACAACAGTAACATGCCGCTGTATGTGCGCATCAGACGACAACGGCAACTTTTCGCTCTGTGGATACTCCAGACTCCAGCAGGCTCCACAAGAGGTACCGGCATCGCCCACCAGCAGTGCGTGGAACCGACCATGGTGCTGCGAACACGGCACTACGTTTTGTCCTTATGCCACGTGGCATGTATCTGCATGTCTCGTAAAACCTCACTGAATCCCTCAGCCGGATTATTTAAGACGCTGCACGACCACTAGCCGATAGCAAGTGCCCAGAGTCTGGACTCAACGCTAGCTGTTCCTTGCAACTCATCCATTAGTAGCAACTTCAGCAGCAGTCTTCAACGCTACCCAGATTTCTGACCAGATGTCGACCCAGTGGCGCCCTGGATCCCTACCAAGACACCTAGCAGCCAGCACCTGACCAGGTACCAGTCCAGATACCTGCTGGACCACCCTATAGGACACTGACTGAGGATTCTATGTTGGACAACAGTGAGAGACCTTATCATCAATCACGAGAGAAATTTTTATTCTCCCAAAAGTGGAGATTACTTTCCATTTCACATCAGAACTATGAACTGTTCATTTGTGTGCTGTAATTTCACCTCATGAGGACCAAGACATAAAACCATTCATACAGAGATCACTAGTAACCAAGGCTTCTAACTACAACTCTTGAGAAGTAATGTCATACATTCTGCAGCTGATGTACTTGTGTACAGGCTAATGAAGTACTATCTGAAAAAGCTACACAAATATCTAGTCATATCTTGATGATTTGAAAGTGGTGCAGAGATTGGCATCTTGGTTGAAATACGTAGAAATGTGAAATTGTACACTCGACAAAACGCAGAAAGTTAATATCGTATACCACAATATAAACGAGTCATAGCTGTAATCAGTTAACTCATACAAATACCTGAGTGTATCATTTTTTGGGAGTATGAAATGAAATGGTCATGTGAGCTCACTCGTAAATAATGCAAGTAGCAGATTTTGGTTCAAACGCAGATACAGAGAAAATGCAGTCAGTCTACAAAGGAGATGGCTTACAATACACTTGTGTGTCCTTCGTTAGAATATTGCTGCAGTGTATTGGATCGGTACCAAGTAGGACTCACAGGGAATATTGAACAGATACAAAGAAAGGAATGATCACAGGTTTGTTTTACTCACAGGAGAGCGTCACGGAAATATTTGAAATCCTGTGTTGGCAGACGTTTGAAAATAGGCGCCAGTTGTCCGTAAAAACCTATTTACAAAGTCTCACTGGTTACTACCGCTCCCGAAGGGACAGCGAAGACGAGATTAAGCTAACTGCACGGACGAGTAGAAACGTTTAAGCCAGTGGTTCCCGATCTGGGGGTAATTATTCCCTCAGGGGTAAAATGTTTTCTGAGGGGTAAAAATAAAAGGGTTCATTTATGTTTAGATTCAAATGGTTCAAATGGCTCTGAGCACTATAGGACTTAACTTCTGAGGTCATCAGTCCCCTAAAACTTAGAACTACTTAAACCTTAAGGACATCACACACATCCATGCCCGAGGCAGGATTCGAACCTGCGACCGTAGCATAAGTTACCGATAGTTACTTTTCTTTTCAAATGCTAGAATTAATGTGTGACATATTGTGGTGGAGATTACAGCGATTCCTCGTTTGGACTTGCAACTCTATTATTTGCCATGTTTACAGTAAAAATTGTTGGATATAAGGTCACTTGTTACGCAAAACAGTTTTTTTTTCAATTTTTAGTCTTTTGGGCTTGCTGCATTGTATATGCCTTTCTAGGCCATTATGTAATTACCATTTCAAAAACGCTGCTAAGTCAGATCTTTTATTCTTTGCTATGGCCCTACTTCGGCAAATAGCCATTGTCAGGTTATTTGTAATTAAATTATACATAATTTGGCACAATATTTGTAATAGAAGAGGTAAATATTAATAAGAAAACATTATCATAAACTTTGTTAAATACGTCAGATGGGTTTGACATCCATACTTTATCATGGTTCTAACACTGTCTCTTCTGTGCAATTGGAAATGTCTGGTAAGTTCCTATGAGACCAAACCGCTGAGGTCATCGGTCTCTAGGCTTACACACTACTTAATGTACCTTAAACTAACTTACGGTAAGGAAAACACACATACCCATGCCCGAGGGAGGGCTCGTACCTCCTACGGGGCCAGCCGCGCGAACCGTGGTAAGGCGCCTTAGGCCGTACGGCATCCGTCTCTTCTTTCTAATTAAATTTCATTAGTATTTTTGAGTAATAAAGGTTGGTTATACTAGATATGACTTGTTATCTGATATAATTTTCAGATTGTCTTCTCATCCTTTAGAGCAATAATTACGTTACAGCTTATTTGACACATGTACCAGTGATACTGTTTGCTTACGATCTGTTTTGTTTATCATGCCGTAATTTCGGGAATCTCTGCTAGTGGTATCGTTGATGATCTTGTGTAGTCTCTGGTTGTTTATTAATATTTTGTTTCTCCTTCCCTTTCCTTGAATGACATAATTTCAATAAAGTTTTCGATGTATTTTAGTGTTTCTGGTCGATTTTATCATAAGTATTTTTGGTGGGTACTTGTATGTATGTACATAGCTTCCCACCTCTACCAAAATGTTCATTAGTTGTCCTTTGGATGTTACGTGTAGAATCTGGAGAGCCACTCCATCTGTTCATGTATAAATTTTGTTGTTAAACTGAAAGTAGTTCTTCAGTTACACTAATTTCAGTAGTAGCATAAATTTGTTAGTGCCTGATATAGACGGGGAGGGGGGCGGATATTATGTAATATCCGTTTGCAATCAGGAGTAATGGTCTCAGAAATGTTGGGAACTATTGATTTAAGCAGACATTCTGCCTGCGCTCCGTATATGATCGGATCGTGAAGAACTCCTAATATGTGGTAGAATGCCTAGTTCAACCAGCCCTGCTCTTCGTAGTGGTTTGAAGAATACGCTTTTAAATGTAGATGTAGGATTGTGAATTAAGGTTACTGATACTCTAGGTCATTTAGTGCTGTTTCTGAGATCTTGTTTTAGATAATGATACTAAAGTTAAACTCTTCTGGGTTGTTAGGCCGCGTCATATTTCCTCTAAAATAATCGACGTTTCGACCCCTCTGCTTGGATCCACTTCAGGATCTTCCGGTGTTCAATACTGCTAGAACAGTATGGGACACTTGAAGAAGAGCCCAGCAGAGGGGTCGAAACGTCGACTATTTTAGAGGAAATATGAAGTGGCCTAACAATCCAGACGATTTTAACTTTAGTGACGACGACCACGAAAGCCTATGATGTTTGGTTTGTGGGGGCGCTCAACGACGTGGTTATCAGCGCCCTTACAAATTCCTAATCTTTACATTGTCCAATCTCGCTGATCATACGAGCACCAATTAGTTTGAATTCACTTAAGTCCGACATAATGCAATCACAACTACACGGAGACTGTTGTGACTACGGCTGACACTTACAACCTGTTGAGGACGACATTGCGGAGTCAGATATAAAGGGCGATCAAGAAGTTTCCGTTAGAAGGCCGCAATAACTTCTTGCCTACATACTGGTCCAGATACACCCGCACAGGAACGCGCTAGGTTGCATATACGCTGCAGCAACGTCCTCAGACAGAAGCCTTTAGATCGCCCCTTATAGAAGAGCGCAACCTGACGACCTGGCTAGCACCTGGATTCACCTTCAAGCATGCATTCCTCGCGAGGCTAGATATTTTTGTCCGGCCCCTGTAATTAGTTGCGTGAACGTCTTGTCCTGCTGAGCGATGGCCATTTTTTTTCCTTTTTTGCGCTTCCATGTGTTTACTGCGAACTCTATTACGAATTACGTCACCACGGATACGGGGCTGTATTAGTACAGGAAAGTCAAACTTAGTTTTCTGTTACATTTTAATGATGTCATTACTTGAGTGGTACACTGTGATACGTTTTTGAATAGGTCTTGAGGAGAGGAGGTGGGTTACCGAATAAAAAGTACAGAATGATGTTTAAAAGCGACGTATTATTTTTCGTATCTCTGTAACGAAAAAAAAGTTACAAGAATGTTAATCATGCTGGATGATGCGAAACTTGAGTTTCTCTCTGCGTATAAAACGTTCAAATACTCGTAACTTATGGGAAAGCAGCCGGGTGATGTTTCGACAAACGCCGATATTTCAACAGGCGCAGACCCCTCATTTTTAAATGTAACTAGTAAGTGCTGTGCACGGGCATTTAAATCCTCGGTATGCGGAGCATATGCAGAGAGATCGCACACGCACACGCACATTGTAAACACTAGTGCTACCACACAACCAAAGATGACCAACGTCAGAAGTTACCGATAGTGAATATTAATAACCAACGGGTGAGATACTATGAATTCTGACCCACTGTGCTTTGACCATTGAGAGAGCAAGATTCCGTGTATAATTTAAGCAAATTTAGTTACATTGTCTTGAAAACTTTTGACTTTATAAGATTTTTCCAAAGTACAAGGTGATTGAAAAAGAAAGAACTACGAAAGATAGAAGCATATTGTGCATGTTGCTGGATAGAGGAAGGTTCAGAATTTTATGTTAGCACATATACCGCACCATACGCTCAACATGATCACCATTGCTCGAGAAACATCGAAACGGTAGTCCATTTCATTCCACACACTAATCAACAGGTCTCTGTTTATTGAATCGACAACTTGAATAATTTCACTTTTCAGGTCTTGAAGAGTAGTTCCCATAGATAGGACAAAGATTCAATGTCTGCCACAGAAAAGAAGTCGCAAGATGTGACGTCCCGTCATCTGAGAGGCCAAAAGCAATCAGCGTCTTATTGTCCATTCCGAAGCTGTGGGATAGTGTTGTTAAGATAAAGCCGCACCTCCAGGTGAAAGTAAGGTGGGCTCCGTCATCCATAAAAATAAAATCACTGCAATCTTGATAAAGTTGAGGTAGCAACCAATTTTGCAGCATGAGATTTTCATTCTGCAGCGGAGTGTGCGCTGATATGAAACTTCCAGGCAGATTAAAACTGTGTGCCGGACCGAGACTCAAACTCGGGACCTTTACCTTTAACGGGCAAGTGCTCTACCAACTGAGCTAACCAAGCACGACTCACGCCCCGTCTTCACAGCTTTACTCCTGCCATGGCTAAGCCATGTCTCCGCAATATCCTTTCTTTCAGGAGTGCTAGCTCTGCAAGGTTCGTAGGAGAGCTTCTGCAAAGTCTGGAAGGTAGGAGACGAGGTACTGGCAGAAGTAAAGCTGTGAGGACGGGTTGTGAGTCGTGCTTGGGTAGCTCAGTTGGTAGAGCACTTGCCCGTGAAAGGTAAAGGTCCCGAGTTCGAGTCTCGGTCCTGCACACAGCTCTAATCTGCCAGGAAGTTTTAGTTTTGCAGCATGTCCAAGTGCGATATTGCTGTTACAGTTTCCTCCGCAAGAAAGAAAGGTCCATAAACTTTGTGAACGGAAACGGCACAAAACACATTCAGTCGCGGTGATTCTCCTTCTAGCTCGATGGCAGCGCCTGGGTTTCGTTACCTGAAAATTCTTAGATTATGGCGGTTTAAATCACCCTATACATGGAACGTCGATTCGTCCGAAAAGACTAATCGTTTGGAAAAAGTGTCATCCGCCATAGCCTGCAGAACTCAATTTCAAAGTCCGAACCCTTCTATTATGGCTGCAGGGACGCAAATTCTGCAGTAACCACCACTTCACTTCGTATGCATGTGTCGTTTCGGAACTCTCCACACCGGGCTTTGAGAAAGTTGAAGTTCCTGGCCTGTCCGTCTTCTGGACTTCCGAACGCTCCGTGTCGGCCGAAGTGGCCGTGCGGTTAAAGGCGCTGCAGTCTGGAACCGCAAGACCGCTACGGTCGCAGGTTCGAATCCTGCCTCGGGCATGGATGTTTGTGATGTCCTTAGGTTAGTTAGGTTTAACTAGTTCTAAGTTCTAGGGGACTAATGACCTCAGCAGTGCTCAGAGCCATTTGAACCATTTTTTTGAACGCTCCGTGTGAACGCATCTCGGCTATGCTCGACATTTTCATCAGACGTGCGTGGCCGACCAGTGCTCTTCTCTTTCTGCATGCATACAACTCCAAGAATTTCGGGTGCCAATCATAAATCTGCTTGTGCAGAGGCAGCGTCTTGCTGAATCGATGGCGGAATGCACGTTGCACTTAAACAGCGGCCTGACTTTGCGCAAATTCCAACACGCAAAATGGTTTATCTTGCGGTAGAGCCGCCATGTTGGTAGAAAGAAACGAGTGCGGAGCCGTGTCAAAACTTTAAACTTTATCTAGTGACATGCGCAATGTGGTTCTATCTTTTATAGTTTCTACGTAATAAACAATTGAAATCTGTTCTTTCTTTTTGAATCACCCGGTATTGCAATTTTGCATACGGTCCTATACGTATCAATTCCTGGAAGTGTAATGTAATAAAATAATTTTTTTTATTATTTTGTGACTATTAGTGTAATGTAATAAAATAAAATTTGAGCTGTGACTAATACAAAAAAGAAACACACATTAATGCAATGGCTCAGCATAAAAGAGAAATAACTAATGTAGGAATATTATTAACAGTGTAATATGTTGTTTAATTTAGCCCGACGTGTATAAGCACTCAGTAAACTAGCTCATTTCTCAGGGTAGTTACGTAATCGTCTATAATTAATTGTCCTTTTCTTATTTATCCAACATAGGGCTCGTGAGAAGTCGTGTGCTTATTGCACCAGAGAATATTTGCCAAGTCTGTTCGATGTACACTACTGTAGTACGTAAGTTAATGTCGCGATTTCGTCTCAATTCCCCAATATAAGATAGGCGCAGTGGTTAGCACACTGGACTCGCATTCGGGAGGACGACAGTTCAGTCCCGCATCCGGCCATCCTGATTTTGGTTTTCCGTGATTTCCCTAAATCACTTCAGGAAAATGCCGGGATGGTTCCCTTGAAAGGGCACGGCCGACTTGATTCCCCATTGTACCCTAATCCGATGGGAACGATGACCTCGCTGTTTGGTCCCTTTCCCCGAATCAACCAAACCAACCCAATAGAAGATAAAAGTAGCATCTACAAATGAAATCCTATAATGGAACTGAAATACTACGACCAGACATTTTCTGCCTGGGATGTTATCTCGTTATATAAAGAAAAGCTGTAAGCAAAATTGTTAAATTATTAGTAACTGCCTCCGGTCTCGTGGGATCTACATCTACATCCATACTCCGCAAGCCACCTGACGGTGTGTGGTGGAGGGTACCTTGAGTACCTCTATCGGTTCTCCCTTCTATTACAGTCTCGTATTGTTCGTGGAAAGAAGGATTGTCGGTATGCCTCTGTGTGGGCTCTAATCTCTCTGATTTTATCCTCATGGTCTCTTCGCGAGATATACGTAGGAGGGAGCAATATACTGCTTGACTCGTCGGTGAAGGTATCTTCTCGAAACTTCAACAAAAGCCCGTACCGAGCTACTGAGCGTCTCTCCTGCAGAGTCTTCCACTGGAGTTTATCTACCATCTCCGTAACGCTTTCGCGATTACTAAACGATCCTGTAACGAAGCGCGCTGCTGTCCGTTGGATCTTCTCTATCTCTTCTATTAGCCCTATGTGGTACGGATCCCACACTGCTGAGCAGTATTCAAGCAGTGGGCGAACAAGCGTACTGTAACCTACTTCCTTTGTTTTCGGATTGCATTTCCTTAGGATTCTTCCAATGAATCTGAGTCTGGCATCTGCTTTACCGACGATCAACTTTATATGATCATTCCATTTTAAATCACTCCTAATGCGTACTCCCACATAATTTATGGAATTAACTGCTTCCAGTTGCTGACCTGCTATATTGTAGCTAAATGATAAGGGATCTTTCTTTCTATGTATTCGCAGCACATTACACTTGTCTACATTGAGATTCAATTGCCATTCCCTGCACCATGCGTCAATTCGCTGCAGATCCTCCTGCATTTCAGTACAATTTTCCATTGTTACAACCTCTCGATATACCACAGCATCATCCGCAAAAAGCCTCAGTGAACTTCCGATGTCATCCACAAGGTCATTTATGTATATTGTGAATAGCAGCGGTTCTACGACACTCCCCTGCGGCACACCTGAAATCACTCTTACTTCGGAAGACTTCTCTCCATTGAGAATGACATGCTGCGTTCTGTTATCTAGGAACTCTTCAATCCAATCACACAACTGGTCTGATAGTCCGTATGCTCTTACTTTGTTCATTAAACGACTGTGGGGAACTGTATCGAACGCCTTGCGGAAGTCAAGAAACACGGCATCTACCTGGGAGACCGTGTCTATGGCCCTCTGAGTCTCGTGGATCTGAAATAAAGTTAATTGTCCTAACCGACGACACGTCTCGTAGATGAGCTAAAATAAAAATATTAAAGATTTTTCTAAGATGGCGCCTAACAATGAAAATTCTTTGTTAAGGCCCATATCTACTTAAGGCAGTCTAGTTATCAGAGTAACAATAAATTGACCACACACACAAAATTCTTTTGACAAAATAACCATTATATTTTTTTGGTTTTAAGTACAACCTACATTATCAGCTGATACAACAAGATGAGCTTTTCACAAGAACGTCCTCTTAGGTCCGAATCCAAGCAGATAAGATAAGCGAATGACAAAGGAAAGATAGCTCATGCATAGAAGCGCAAGAGTCCATGGAATAACATGTCCATTGTAGTTCTATCTCTTCTTCTTTGGCGTACTTGTCGATTATTTATAAAATTTAACGTAATATTTAGTTCACTTTCTTTTTTTTTTTAAACACAAGTCCACCTAGGAGAAACAGTACATAAGGTGTCGATATTATCTTTCAGTTCTTTTATAAGTTCGATACTTTCCTTATGTTGATACCCAGAAGCGAAAGTATCGATACACTCTTCGTTCGATACGGTGTCCCTACTTGTGCGTGCAGCGCACACACGTGGGAGAGCGGGAGACGGCGGCGATGACCGCCGGCACACAGCACCGCAGCGGCGCGGCGGCCACTCGCCCTCGCTCGATAACACCTAATGGTCTGTAAGAAGGGCCGTGAAGCGCCTCTTTTGTGTGTATATGTGTGCGCGCAGACAGGCAGCGCCGCGTCGCCGGGACAGACGGCTAATCTGTCGAGCGGGCCGGCCCAGTTTGAGGCGTAAGAAGCGTCGGAAGCGGCGGTCGCTATCTCGGGCGCGGTGCTCAACCCTTCCGGATTGCCTCGAGAGCCATTTGTCAGCGGGCGCTAACGACAAGTTACTCAACGCCGCCGGACGCCGCTCCTTTGTCTCTGGTCCGAGAGTGAGTTCCGCCCTCGACTCGCCTAGGAATCGGGCCTTCGCGTTTGGACCCGTCTGTCGCCTGCCTGAGTCACTCGTAAACGACAAAACAGGTCGTACCAGTTGAGCTGCTGCTAGTTCGTGATGGACAGCGACCGACTTCGGGATATCGGACTATACTTTCCACTGGCACCCTTCCTGCGAGTTATGCCTCAAAACAGGGCTCGGTTAAATTCGCGGGAAAACTGCGGCACTGGTGAACTGAGGAGTCCCTATTCGGCAACATGTACTCTTAACGTTGGGTCTTGCCCACTCGTCCCGTATAGGATGCCTACGGGATGCTGCGTTCTCGGAATGCTATACAAAAATTCAAGCAAATAACATTGTTGTTGTTGTTGTGGTATTCAGTCCTGAGACTGGTTTGATGCAATTCTCCATGCTACTCTATCCTGTGCAAGCTTCTTCATCTCCCAGTACCTACTACATCCTTCTGAATCTGCTTAAAGTATTCATCTCTTAGTCTCCCTCTTCGATTTTTACCCTCCACGCTGCCCTCCAATACCAAATTGGTGATCCCTCGATGTCTCAGAACATGTCCTACCAACCGATCCCTTCTTCTAGTCAAGTTGTGCCACAAGCTCCTCTTCTCCCTAATTCTATTCAATACCTCCTCATTGGTTATGTGATCTACCCATCTAATCTTCAGCATTCTTCTGTAGCACCACATTTCGAAAGCTTCTATTCTTTTCTTGTCTAAACTATTTATCGTCCACGTTTCACTTCCATACATGGCTACACTCCATACAAATACTTTCAGAAATGACTTCCTGACACTTAAATCTATACTCGATGTTAACAAATTTTTCTTCTTCAGAAACGCCTTCCTTGCCATTGCCATTCTACATTTTATATCCTCTCTACTACGACCATCATCAGTTATTTTGCTCCCCAAATAGCAAAACTCCTTTACTACTTTAAGTGTCTCATTTCCTAATCCAATTCCCTCAGCATCACCCGAGTTAATTCGACTACATTCCATTATCCTCGTTTTGCTTTTGTTGATATTCATCTTATACCCTCCTTTCAAGACACTGTCCATTCCGTTCAGCTGCTCTTCCAAGTCTTTTGCTGTCTCTGACAGAATTAAAATGTCATCGGTGAACCTCAAAGTTTTTATTTCTTCTCCATGGATTTTAATACCTACTCCGAACTTTTCTTTTGTTTCCTTCACTGCTTGCTCAATATACAGATTGAATAACATCGGGGATAGGATACAACCCTGTCTCACTCCCTTCCCAATCACTGCTTCCCTTTCATACCCCTCGATTCTTATAACTGCTATCTGGTTTCCGTACAAATTGTAAATAGCCTTGTATTTTACCCCTGACACCTTCAGAATTTGAAAGAGATTATTCCAATCAACATTGTCAAAAGCTTTCTCTAAGTCTACAAATGCTAGAAACGTAGGTTTGCCTTTCCTTAATCTTTCTTCTAAGATAAGTCGTAGGGTTCAGTACCATATTGCCTCACGTGTTCCAACATTTCTAGGGAATCCAAACTGATCTTCCCCGAGGTCGGCTTCTATCAGTCTTTCCATTCGTCTGTAAAGAATTCGCGTTAGTATTTTGCAGTTTTATTTCAATATAGCAGATTGACAATACTTGTGCTTGCAAAGGTGTCGCAAACGATGGGCGACATGCAACCATGTCAGAGTTCATACAAGTTTGTCACACGGCTCTAATAACTGCTCTGCAAGTGCCGGTCTACAACTGAGCCCATACTGTCCACTAATGTCCCCTACTGATCACTGATGTCCGTATACTGAGCCGATCTGAACGACCGAAGCTGGCAGGAGTGGAGCTTATATTCACTTCTTGCAGAGGTCGCTCCTTGCGCAGCGCGGTCCTTGTCAGTGGGCTATTGGCTGACATTTCTCCACCGCCTTCTCTGGTCTTCCGTTCTTCGTCTTCTTTCCGGCGCTTGTGGTTACGCCAGAACATTTAATATACGAAGTGTCCCAAGAGAAATGTTCAGTATTCGGGAATATGACAGAAACGACCATTCAGAGCAAAAAAGTCTAGTTAACATGGTGTACCGCTTGCCTCCTGGAGCAGAAACTCGTGCGATAAACTGTCGTGAAAGTGAGCTTTATTTACCGCGGATAACTTCGTTACGAGTTATAAAGTGTCAACATCTGATAATGATGAACTTGTTTTACAAAAATGTTACGAAAAATATTAATTAAATGTGTAATGACCTACAAAGAACTGTTATATGGGAAACTAATATCTACGATCATTGTCATTTTTAGAACTACTGCTCTGATGATTTTTTTTTTTGGTTCTCATTTCTTCTTCTTCGATTTATGATGTATTTTGAGCGTGCTGGGGGCCAGACCTGATTTCTGCAAGTGTAATTTGGTAATTTCAAGCAACAGATGAAATTTTACCTAATTTTGTACTCTCTTATTGTAGTATTTGCTAACCCCACCAGCCTACGCTTTAAGTAGTGTCTGTGAATATTTTAAATAACGCGCTAGAGGTGCAGATGCTATTCATATTGTTGTCGGCCATCTTAAGACCGATAACCTTACTTCACTATATTTCTGAACTGAATAACAATGCTCAACTCAGACTTATTTTTAAAAAAAATAATACTAATAATACTCCTTCAGAGTGGATACGTATTTTGCTTAATTTCAATGAATTTTATGTAAAAATATCGGGCTTGTGTGATGGTAGAATCTGTGGCAAAGACGATGTTTTATCAATACTTAAAGAAAGCAAATATTTATCGAGAGAAGTTTCAAATATTACGAGATGGTACATACAGTTGTTCACGCTAGGACGTAACCCATGATAGCTGGATAAAACTAGCTACCTGCTTTTTAATACATTCAGGATCCTCGCAGATTGTTTTCAGGTTACATTTTAAAAGTTTCACGTAGTATATCGCGCAAACAATATTAAACTAGGCCCACATCCAAAGATTGAATGTACACAAACAAGTTTTATCAGATTCGAACGATACATTTCACAGCGTGTGCATGTATTTACAATACAGTAATGCAATAACACGATTCATACAGACAAACATTCTACACACCACGACACGGTACACACCACAATGGTCTCTAAAATGCATACCTGAAGAGCTATGAGCACTTGTGTAGTAGAAGAGTTGTGAAAGTAACAAACATGAATAAGTGCTCTTAGTTCTTAAGGTATGCACTTTAGAGAACATGTTTACTGGATTTTTTTTTCTTGTTTTCATCCGTACTACCATTTTCAGAATAAGGAAAGAAAAGAGTTTGCAGTAGAAGTGTTGTTGTTGTTGTTGTGGTCTTCAGTCCTGAGACTGGTTTGATGCAGCTCTCCATGCTACTCTATCCTGTGCAAGCCTCTTCATCTCCCAGTACCTACTACAACCTACATCCTTCTGAATCTGCTTAGTGTATTCATCTCTTGGTCTCCCTCTACGATTTTTACACCCTCCACGCTGCCCTCCATTACTAAATTGGTGATCCCTTGATGCCTCAGAGCATGTCCTACCAACCGATCCCTTCTTCTGGTCAAGTTGTGCCACAAACTCCTCTTCTCCCCAATCCTATTCAGTACCTCCTCAGTGATTTCCCTAAATCGCTCCAGGCAAATGCCGGGATGGTTCCTTTCAAAGGGCACGGCCGACTTCCTTCCCCATCCTTCCCTAACCCGATGAGACCGATGACCTCGCTGTCTGGTCTCCTTCCCCAAACCAACCAACCAACCAGTACCTCCTCATTAGTTATGTGATCTACCCATCTAATCTTCAGCATTCTTCTGTAGCACCACATTTCGAAAGCTTCTATTCTCTTTTTGTCCAAACTATTTATCGTCCATGTTTCACTTCCATACATGGCTACACTCCATACAAATACTTTCAGAAATGACTTCCTGATACTTAAATCTATACTCGATGTTAACAAATTTCTCTTCTTCAGAAACGCTTTCCTTCCCATAGCCAGTCTACATTTTATATCCTCTCTACTTCGGCCATCATCAGTTATTTTGCTCCCCAAATAGCAACACTCCTTTACTACTTTAAGTGTCTCATTTCCTAATCTAATTCCCTCAGCATCACCCGACTTAATTCGACTATATTCCATAATCCTCGTTTTGCTTTTGTTGATGTTCATCTTATATCCTCCTTTCAAGACACTGTCCATTCCATTCAACTGCTCTTCCAAGTCCTTTGCTGTCTCTGACAGAATTACAATGTCATCGGCGAACCTCAAAGTTTTTATTTCTTCTCCATGTATTTTAATACCTACTCCGAATTTTTCTTTTGTTTCCTTTACTGCTTGCTCAATATACAGATTGAATAACATCGGGGAGAGGCTACAACCCTGTCTTACTCCCTTCCCAACCACAGCTTCCTTTTCATGTCCCTCGACTCTTATAACTGCCGTCTGGTTTCTGTACAAATTGTAAATAGCCTGTCGCTCCCTGTATTTTACCCCTGCCACCTTCAGAAGGTGGCAGTAGAAGTGATTTGTTTTAAAGTATCGAAAATGAAGTGTTCATAGCTCTTAAGGTATTCATTTTAGAATCCATGTTTACTAGACCTTTTTGGTTCGATTCATCGTTCCTCTCACATCCTTCAATATTGACTTTACCTCTTAGGGTCATCCTGTATACAGAGTGATCCAGCTGCCCCTACCAATCCGTTTTATGCAACCCGCACTACGTCTGCATCAGGAACTGCATCTAGACAGGCGACAGCCACGTAATCGATGTAAGTTCCCTCCCAGAGCTTTGGGCGAATGTTAGCAAACGGAATCATAGTGTAAGAAATACAAGTGAGAACACCGTATTTTTGGATCAAGATATACCTTAATTCTGTCATACTTACCCAAGTGTCTCCAGTCTTTCTCTGTGTAATTAGCGGTCTAGTCATATAGGTTGAGGATGTCTCCATAAGTTCATTCCGTTTATCTTTCATAAATGGCTCAGAAAAGTTGCCTTACAAGGTGTGTTTCACCTTCGGAAACAATGAAATTATAGAATGTATCAAAATGGGAACAGAGGAAGTAACAATTATCCTGTACATAATCCAATGAAAATATTAAGATATGGCTCGCCGCGTTAATGTGCTAAACTAGTTTCATAAACAATACGTCTAAGATGTCTCCGTATACCATATCAGTCAGTTTGCGACATTTTGACGATGTGCTTCACGTCTCCAGAGCGAACTGGCCAACAACATTGTTCTGTCATGTGGGGTAGCATAAAACGACATCGGCATAGCAGCTGAATCACCCTTCAGTGCTGTGCAAAGAAATTTAAATCCAGATTACACGCACACGCGCACATGCACACACACGCACAAAGATAGTTAATGATAGACGTGATCGACAGTGAATATTAATAACCAACAGGTGGGGTAGCATTAACTGTGACTCTCTGCTGTATGGCCAGGGAGAGAACAGTATCCCATGTAGAAATTAAGCAAAAATCTTCAATTATAAGGCAACTTCTTTCTGCTTTCTTAATAACTATTTCGCAATTGCTGGAACTACAAGTGAGAATCCCCCTGTTGTTATATCCCATAGGATGACCGGTGCCAAGGCAATGTACTGCAACAGCAAATTTGTTCTCCATTTGCTGGTGGTTTTCTGCGGAAACATCACGTGAAATATTTTTCGACCACCATCTAAGATAAGGGACCTTTATAGGATTTGTAAAGGATAAGCTCGGTTCGCATAAGGCGGGAGTCTATCGTATTCCTTGCAGTTGCGGCAGATCATACATTGGTCAGTACCTCAAGGCCGTGGAAGACCAGTGCATTGAGCATAAGCGTCATCCACTTTCATAACAAGAAGTGAACCTGCTGTTGCTGAACTTTACCTTGGCACAGTGCTTCTGCTTACAGGTACTATCGTTATTATTCAGTGGAATGGAGATGACCTCGAAAAATCAGTGTACCGGCTGAACGAAATACATATGCAATAAATACAACATTAAAATTTGTAGTAATGAAATGAAAATGATGGCATTCCTAGTAAAATATCGTCAGGTCAAAAATTGTTTTGGATAGTTCAGTTTTAGAACAAATCTCTCAAATCTCGTATTGGGGCTGTGCTGTTAGTTTTGATTTTGATTCTGATACTGAAAATGAACTAAACAAATTCCAAGCTGTCTGTGGTACCATTAGCAGAACATTGGGCTATGAAGTACAAAAAGAGACCACAATACAATTGTATGAAGTGATGCAGGTTCCTGTGTTATCCTATGGAAACGAAAGATAGGTTAAAAAAAGGAAATCAAATAGCAAAGATGAGGTTCCTAAAGAAGACGAACAGCTGAACAAGAAGAGAATAATTAGAAATGAAAATATTAGAACAGAATTATATATTTTCAACATTAATGAAAAAATTCAAAAATATCGTGAACATTGATGACTAACACCATATGAGAACAGTAGGTCACAGAATTCCCCAGAAGATCATGTTGCACAGCCGAATGGTAAAAGAGGAATTGTAAGACCTCGACAAATATGCAAATGATTTTGTTTGTGAGTTCCGAGCAGGCAACAGCCTAATCCTTGAAGGGAAGATGATGTTTATGATGATAAAAAATGTTATATGCATACACACATAAGTTTTCATGCATATTGACTTATATATTTTTAATTATAAACAATTAAAAATTTTTCAACAAGGTGAGTACAAATGTTTCTTTTTTGAAAAATCTGTCAGACCGAAATTAATGCATTTTGTACAGAGTTTGATATAATATTGTTACAAATATTTGTGGAAGAGAATTTTGGTATCTTCCTTTGCTGGATTGTCACAGCTCTCCAAACATCTGTAAAAAATACATCAAATATTAGGGATTTACCCTTATATAAATGCCTTGCTATTGTATTTAATGAAAATTGCTTCCACGGACTGTTTCGCTGTATTACTGAATAGTTGCATTCCAAATTTAAGTACTCTAATATCAGTGGTTTGTGAGGAAAAGGTACATAAAGTTTGGAAAATTTAAACATGAATCACAGATCTGACAGTGTTTATATTAGGTCTTATTTTATCTCAAAGATTTAACAGTGTTATTGTTGGGCCTTACCTTATCTGCATGCATGTCCGACGGCTCACTGCAGCGTGCTTCTGAACAATGCAGGCGCTGCAGTATCGTATTTATCCTCCGACACCGGACAAGCGACTTTCAATTAAAATGTCTCCCCCATATGGCATTATACATAGTGGATGTACGAGTACAGATTGTAGACCCACGGTTGAGGATATATGGAAATTTGAGTCTGGTCATGAAGCGTGCTCGGATAGTCTAAAGGTAAAGCGAGCGCTTGCGATAATCGGGAAATCTGGTTTCGACTCCCAGTCCGGTACAAATTTTCACTATCATTCCATTATGTAGCTGCTGGTTGTTCATATTCGCAACTGCGAATACATTTCATGTATTTCATAACGGCTCTTGTTGCCGCAGTACCCGTTCCTTCGGATATGCATGCATCTCTGAAGGATCATTGCATCGTACTTCTGGCAACACAGGCAGTGCAATATCGAATTTATCGGCCGACACCGGGCAAGCAAGTTTCAATTAAAGTGTTTCCGCTATATGGGATTATATATAATGGATGTGCGGGTGCAGGCTGTAGACAAATGGTTGACGGAAGTTTGGACCTGGCCGTGAAGCGTGCTTGTCGTAGATGAAATGACGTGGTAGAAATGGCACCTTGGAACGTAATTGTCTGTTACCTTTTGTTATGATGTGATCATGTTATTTACATGTTTATATTTTATTTGCGTGATCTCGTAAAATTATTTTTGACGGATTTTTTCTACAGCGTCGGTCCAGCGATGCTATACTTTTACAATGGAATTTCTATTTCACGGTAAGTCAGAGATTACGTCTAATTTTTCAGAGATAGCATTTTTGTGGTTTTTGTGGTTTTTACGTAAATTTAAGAGTTCTATTGTTTTACGTTTATCACGGTAATTTACACTTTTTCTTTTATAATGTCAATAAAATTTTCGAGGTATTTTCTATGTATTTTCTGGGTATTTTTCTGCACGAGTGTAAATTTTCATTTCCTCCAAAATGTTCATTACATTATGGCCTTTCGGTATTTTCTGTGGAACTTTTAGACAATTTTCAGTATTTTCTGCTTTAAGATCTTCATTTTTTAAATGCAGGTAAAGTGTGGATTGGTTGTTTTCGCAGTTTTGTGTGTGTTCTTTATGTCTGATTCCGAAATTCCTGCCCGTTTGTCCGATATGAATTTTACTGAAATCGTCAGAAGAAAGTTCACAGACACTTGAATTTGATTGTATTTTGGCCTTAAATTTATTATTTGTACGAAAAGATAATTTTATTTATTTATTTTTAAAACAAATTGTTCATATTTTCTGATATTTGGCGTATGTATCGTGTTGTAACATAGGTAGGTTTATTTGCGATTTTTTCTTCTCTTTTTAATATTATTTCTTCACATATGCCATCTGTTTTTGGTTTTGCATGTTCACATAATTTTGGGACTGGTTTGGGTTAAAGTCATTTCATTGTTTTATATCGCATTATTATTGAGAGGCAAATTTAAAATTCCGATAATCATTAATTTGAAATTTGCGCTTTTATGCGAATCTGGGTGACAAGAATTTTTATTTATGGTGTCAGTCGTAGTAGCTTTTCTATATATTTCAAATTGGTGGTGGCTTCTGTTGCCGCTTATTTTTAGGTCTAAAATTCGAACAGCATATTAGAAACTCTTCAGTTATTTTGAAATAGCACCTCAGCATCAAAGGACGGGGGTACTGCATGAAACACATGCATGGGTGCTTTAATCAAGTGAAACTATATGGTTCCAGAGACCTTTTCGAGTGCCAAACATCTAGAAATTAAGCACGCAGACTGCATATTCCTTTTAAAAAAATTGGTGATTATGATGGTTTAATGTATGCTTTGTTACTTACTTACTTATCCGTGGCTTGGGCCTTAGTGACCATATGACTGCTCCATACTCCTCCTCCATCGTTCCCGATTGCGAGCCTCTTGCCACCACTCGCCTGCTCCTAGTGCCATGGCCTCAGTGTCCTTGTCAATATTGTCCTTCCATCTTGTCCGCGGTCGTCCTCGGTATCTCCTTCCAGCTACAGCTCCCAGACACACATCATGGGGTATCCTTCCTTCATTCATCCTTGCTACATGTCCAGCCCAGGTCAGCCTCCTTCTTATTCTTTTTATAATGTCGGGCTGTGCGTAAAGCTCTTTTAATTCTTTTTTTTTCGAATTCTCCATTCCCCTGTTTGTGAATCTATCACAGGACCATATATTTTCCTGAGGATTTTTCGTTAGAAAAAAAAAAAAAAAAAAAAAAAGAGTTTCTCTTCGTCTGTTCTCCTAAAGGTGAGGCTTTCACAACCGTACATAACCACTGGCACATTCTTTGGTACATCCTGATCATAAAACTCCTTGACTGGGATCTTTTCTTCAGCTCATCCTGAAGGCTAAAGTATACTCTGTTGCCTCCAACAATTCTTGCATTTATTTCAATTTCACAGTGGTTTTCATCACTGCACAGACTACCAAGGTATTTGAAAGTATTTGACTTTTGAATCGGAGACTGTCCACTGTAAGCGGGTCCCCATCTGTCGCTGACTTGCGCAGGACCATGTATTCTGTCTTATCTTCACTGACTTGCAGGCCTGCCCTACTGGCAGTCTTGCAGTACGAGCCTGCCATTCTTCTGAGCTCTTCTCTACTACCGCTGATTAGGATTATATCATGCGCGTATGCCAGTCGAGTCATTGACATATTGTCTAGGGGTATTCCAATGCGGTCAGTTTTTATAAATTCCCGGTCTATTTTTTCTAGAATAAGGTTGAATAATATAGGGGAGAGGACGTCTCACTGTCTGAGACCGAGCGAGGTGGCGCAGTGGTTAGCACACTGGACTCGCATTCGGGAGGACGACGGTTCAATCCCGTCTCCGGCCATCCTGATTTAGGTTTTCCGTGATTTCCCTAAATCGTTTCAGGCAAATGCCGGGATGGTTCCTTTGAAAGGGCACGGCCGATTTCCTTCCCACTCCTTCCCTAACCCGAGCTTGCGCTCCGTCTCTAATGACCTCGTTGTCGACGGGACGTTAAACACTAACCACCACCACCACCACCACCACCACCACTGTCTGAGGCCGGTTCGAACTTCGAACTGTTCTGAAAGACCGGTACTTGTCTGCACTTTACAGAATGTTTGTTCTAGACACATTGCCACCAAGGGAATTATTGTAGATGGAAACAAATTCTTTTAGTTCTCTGAGTATAGTACCCCTGTGTACGCTTTCATAGGCGTTTTTGAAGTCAATGAAGAGCACGTGCATGTCTGTATTATATTCCCAGCATTTCTCAGTTGTTTGACGTAGGGTAAATAGGTGGTCCACTGTTGTATGCTTTGTGAGACTATAAAATTATTTTATAGCAAATCCTTATTTAAAGGCCAAAAGGTCAATTTAAATATCAGCTTGTAGAGTGATACACGCCCACTTTTTGCTCTGTGCCTTCTCTTCTTTGAATTCATAAGCCTAGGGACATTTTTCCCGTTCCTTTGAGCTTTCAGCTATTGGCTACGCTGTTTTGTTATCTTGCATTCACTTGTTTGCTGTATAGTAACTTAACATGTGTGTTGTTTGTTTCTGAACAAAAAATTGTCGAGATCGACCACCAAAGTTTTGAAGAAAAGGTCTGGATGACGTGGAACAAAGATGATAGTGACTGTAATGAAATCAATGTTAAGTTTGTGAATGAGATGCATAATATTGGAAAGAGGTTAACATCAGGGAAAAATTTGTGCTATTATGAACTTATTAAGTTCTCATACAACATTTCAGAAATATAATTCTTTACTGCACGCTGCTTGCAAATCAGTGGGAGAGGAACTTGTGACAGAAGCAGTGAAAGAAGTCATAGATTTAAATGATGAGTGCATAAAAGGAATGTATTAGAGGTGCTGTAAGTGCAATAAAGCTTCGAATTCAATTACTCTTAACTTATTTTTTGTAGCCTAATGTATATCTTCTCTGAAACTATTTATCCCATAGTAATGCAGTTCTAATAGTGAACTGCCTTAGTACACTTGCACGACGTGACTTTTTTTAGATTTCTATTTATACGAGGGTCGTCCACAAAGTAAGTTCCGTTTCTATTTCCATCCGCGGCAGCGCTACGATCTCAGTTCCGAGCATGCGCGTCAGTTACTCTGACTCAAGGAGAAGATATGTACGCCATTTTCAGATCGCTGCTGACGACGTGTGCTTTGTAGTGCTTCCTTACAATGTCAACCGTAATTGAAAATGCCGCCGCGTGTGAAATCAGATCTGTTATTCGTTTTCTAAATGCAAAGAAAGTTAAACCAAAGGAAATTCATCGGCAAATCTGCGACGTTTACGGAGAAAATGCTATGAGTGACTCAATGGTTAGAAGATGGATCAGATTGTTCCATGAACGACGTGATCAAGTGCACGATGAAGAACTAAGTGGACGCCCGTCTGTGGTTACTGATGAACTGGTTCACACAATTGAAGAGAAGATTAAGCACTCCTAGCGACTTTCATCTCTTCTTACATCTAAAATCTGTCCTTGGTGGTCAACACTTCAGCGATGATGACAAGCTGAAAGAACATGTTACCACATGGTTGAATACACAGGCGGCAACCTTCTATGAAGAAGGCATACAAAAACTTGTGCTACGTTATGACAAGTGCCTGAAAAATTTCGGAAGCTATGTAGAAAAGTAGTTTAATAGTGGTAGATTTTTGTACAATAAATATTTTTTCTGTATCTGTACACGTTTGTTTTATATTACCAAACCAAACTTACTTTGTGGACGAACCTCGTATTATAAAAGACCGTATGACCTTTTTTTATCTTAAAAAATTGCCCGAAAATCGGGTCATAATTGAAACCGTTTTCAAAATTACAACATTATTCTTTAAAAAATGACAGCTAGTCAGTAATTAGCTTGAATGTATGTGGGAAAAAATTTCAATAGCTTGAATATATGTGGAAAAAAAAATTTCAGTGTTCTACTGATAGCACGGAGAGCTGCATCACACCATTCTTTGGACGAAGACTACAAGGACAACACTGATAATATTTCCTGACAAAAGATACGTTGTACACGTTGAGTTTAACGTGGCGGAGATGAAAGTTACCTTCACCTCTCAACTTAGATAAAAATATTGCAGTAGATACTCTATTTGCTTCAATCTCTCCATCTCCCTCGTTAAAATCTATCTGTAATAGAGAGAAACAGATTTCCGCAAGTTTCAAAATAAATATTACGCGTGTTAAATCAAACAAAATTTTTATTTTCATTTCAGAATACAATTTTTAAAAATTAGGTACTTTAAACATGTTACTACAGAATAGATTATCATAAAAACAGCTAAGTAGTACCCCTTAAGAAAATGAATTAAATCATAACTTCCCATTCTTCCTCCGCTCGGTCACTCGAAAAAAAGAAAAAAAAATACGGTTGTGTTATGTGACTCTGGCAACTTGCTACCTGCCTTTGAAAAATAAACGCTCGGAGGGCGCTGGCGTCGCTGGAAGTGACAAGTATTCTTTGGATAGCTTAACTGGGGGAATAAAACTTTCGTGTCTTCTCGTTGCCGCCGATACAGTAATTCTTGCACTTAAACTGTTTTAAACAATACAAAAAAGTCGAATAATGAAAACAAGGTGATTACAAGTGAACGATCTGCTATCGAAACCCTGCCATGGTGGACGAAGCGTCGCAGATGTTGTCATACATTCGCTAGGTAGTTCGCACGCACGCCTCTCTTTCGGTTGTTTGCCGGTTTGGTACTCGCGCTTTCTAATATTCAGAGTCCCGGAACTGAGTCAGACAGCGAAAATTTGGCGTAAATAAAATGTTCAAATGTGTGTGAAATCTTATGGAACTTAACTGCTAAGGTCATCAGTCCCTAAGCTTACACACTACTTAACCTAAATTATCCTAAGGACAAACACACACACCCATGCCCGAGGGAGGACTCGAACCTCCGCCGGGATGGCGTAAATAATAAACATACAAAGACAGTATTCACATTCATACTATATCGTACTCATAAGTATCGCTTACTGGCGTCTTGGCGCGTATAATATAATATGATTACAATTTCAGAAACATTGGATGATTTAATCAAGAGAAACAGCTTCACAAAGCTTCTCTGGCCCTATGCAAGCGGTAATTCGGCTTGGCATTGATTGAAAGAGTTGTTGGACGTACATCTTCTGTCCAACTGGCACGTCAGAACGTCTAAATCCGGAACCGGTTGAACAGCTTAGCCCGTAATGCTCCAAACGTTCTCAATCGGGGATAGGTCCGGCGACCTTGCTGCCAATGTATGGTTTGCCATGTGCGAAGACAAGCAGCAGAAAGTCTTGCCGTGTGCGGGCGGCATTACCTTGCTGAAATGTAAGTTCAGGATGGCTTTTCATGGAGGGCAACAAAATGCGCTAAAATATCGTATACGTAGCGCTATGCTGCAAGGGTTTCGCGAACAACTGAAATAGCCCTGCTATGCGCATAAATGGCATCCCAGACCTTCATCCATTGATATCGGCCCATAAGGCGGGCGACAATCATATTGGTATCCGAACGCTGTTTGGGGTGCCTCCAGGTAGGTCTTCGGCTTGGAATCTCATTGAATGGAGTAGGATTGTTTTGAGTCATGAGTCCAGCTTTGAACTGAGCCTCGATGACCAGCGAAGACGTGGTTGGGGACGCCACGAACTGGAGTCCCTCCATACTGCCAGACAACTGGGAGTGATGGTCTGGGATGCCATGCATTCTTGGCGAAAGGAACGTTGTGTCGTAATTCAGAATAACACCCGCCGACACCGGTCAACCGAGTTTCAAGTAAATGTCTCACCTTTACGGGAACATGTATAACTGGTGTATAAGTGCAACTTGTAGACGCACTGTTGACGACATATAGATGTTTGGGTCTGGCCGTGAGTCGTGTACGGGTATCCAAATGGTAAGGCGACCGCTCTTGATAAGAGAGAAAAGCGCGTTTGAGTCCCATCGAGGACAAATTTTCGTTGTTGTCATTCCATTCTACAGTTGAAGGTTGCCCACATTCGCAATTGCAAATACATATAATGTATAACCCTTTGTTTGTCGTCTACGGCACCCTCACAGCACAACGGTACATCGAGGATATTCTTGTTTCCCTTGGGCTTACATTTCAGCAAGTTAATGCCCGCCCACATACGGCAAGACTTTCTACTGCTTGCCTCCTTTGTGCTTGTCAAACCCTATCTTGGCTAGAAAGGTCGCCGGATCTCTCCTAAATGGAGAATGTTTAGATCATTATGGGACGGACCCTCCAACTAGGTCGGGGCTTAGACGATATAACGCATCAAATGGACAGAAATGCCACGATATCAGTCAGGAGGATATCGAACAACTCTATAAATTAGTATCCAACCGAATAATTGGTTGCATAAAGGCCAGAGGTGGACCAACGTGTTGTTGACTTCCTGTATTTGTAAAGTTGTTTCTCTAAGAAATCATCCAATTTCTCTGAACTTTTAATCATTTGTTTGTCTGTAGATATACATCATATCTACAGCTTTCCGTCTCATTTGGAGAACTTCTTCGCGGTGCGTCGGCTTTCCTATCTTTGAATGTAGGTAACACATTAACCCATTTGTATCAGACGTTTGAAACTATTTTATACTTGGGAGTACGGTTCTTTACAGAATCTGGTCTTGACCGATAAAGTACTCACATGAATTAATGTAAGAATCGAAAAGTGTTGCGTCAAATAGTACTCGATACCAAGAAGTATCAGTAGTTTTTGCCCAAGTGTTTTTGGTACAAGACATGCGACTCCCTCCCATACTTCGTACTATATGCACAAAATAACACTTTTCTGAGAGTGGAGATATCGGGAGTTGGAATGTTGATATTTTTAAAAATACCGAGAGTCCGATACATCGATATTTAAAAAATATCATTATCAGACCTCAATATATTGGAAAAAGTCATCGGTACATCGATGTTTCGGATGAAAAAATATCGGCATGCTGGAAAAAAATATTGGCTGCACATTGTAAATATAATACCAGTTTTAGAGCTGTTTGTTTATGTATTGCTTTATTCTTAGACATTCTGTACATCAATAAGCTAGCAGCCTGCTTGTCCCCCTTAGAGCAAGAATTGAAAGGAAAACGGTGAACGTTCACGCTTGGCGATAATCACTTTTGCTAACAATGGTAACTGCACGTAAGTGACACAACAAAAGATTTCCGACTGGCCCGTAGTTTGGTTTGGTCGTATATCGGATTAGTGTGGGACTTCATTTCCCTGTTTCTTTATTTCTGCAAACGCCAGCGAACTAGTAGTCGTAGTGTCAGAACTGTTTGGTGAAGATAAACGTTACGGTTTCTGTTGATATACATTATGTAATCAAAAGTATCCGGACACCTTCCTGAAAATGTCTTAAAAGTTCGTGGTGCCCTCCGTCGGTAATGCTGGAATTCAATATGGTTTTGGCCCACCCTAAGCCTTGATGACAGCTTCCACTCTCGCAGGCATACATTCAGTCAGGAGCTGGAAGGCTTCGTGGAGAATGGCAGCCCATTCTTCACGGAGTGCTGCACTGAGGAGAGGTATCGATGTCAAACGGTAAGGCCTGGCACGAAGTCGGCGTTCCAAAACATCTGTTCTGTACGATTCAAGTCAGGACTCTGCAGGCCAGTCCATTACAGGGATGTTATTATCATGCAACTACTCCGCCACAGGTCGTGCATTATGAACAGGTGCTCGATCGTGTTGAAAGATGCAATCGCCATTCCCAAATTGCTCTTCAACAGTGGGAAGCAAGAAGGTGCTTAAAACATAAATGTAGGCATGTGCTGTGATAGTGTCACCCGAAACAACAAGGGGTGCAAGCCCCCATCCGTGAAAAACACATCCACACCATAACACCACCGCCTCCGAATTTTACTGTTGGCACTACACACCCTGGCAGATGACGTTCACCGGGAATTCGCCATACCCACACCCTGCCATCGGATCGCCACATTATGTACCGTGATACGTCACTCCACACAACGTTTTCCCACTGTTCAATCGTCCAATGTTTACTCTCCTTACACCGAGCGAGGCGTCGTTTGGCATTTACCGGCATGATGTGTGGCTTATGAGCAGCCGGTCGTCCATGAAATCCAAGTTTTCTTACGGCGCCTAACTGTCATAGTACTTGCAGCGGACTCTGATGCAGTTTCGAAATCCTGTGTGATGGTATGGATAGATGTCTATCTATTTCACATTACGACCCTCTTCAACTGTCGATGGACTCTCTCAGTGAACAGACGAGGTCAGCCTGTGCACTTTTGTGCTGTACGTGACCCTTCACGTTTCCACTTAACTGTCACATCGGAAACAGTGGACGTAGGGATGTATAGGAGTGTGTAAATCTCGCGTACAGACGTATGACACAAGTGACACCCAATCACCTAACCACGTTCGAAGTCCGTGAGTTCAGCAGAGCGCCCCATTCTGCTCTCACGATGTCTGATGACTACTGGCAGCAGGTGGTAGCACAATGCACCTAATATGAAAAACATAAGTTTTTGGGGGTGTCCGAATACTTTTGATCACATAGGGTAGTGCGCGCAGAATACCGTGGCTGGTAGATCCGCAGACGTAGAGCACCCGTCGGGAGAGCGGTAGTGGTGGGGCCGTGGGCAGAAGCTTTATGGGAAATGCCAAATGCTGGAGGGGATGTGCCGTTCTAAACCGAAGCCCACACAAATGTTTTGTAAATATTAAGCGAGGCCCCTTGACGCCCACACTTGCATGATGACCATTCAAAAAGGTCTGTCACCTCTGCTTTGGTTAGTATGTAAAAAGTATTTCGCAGAAATTGCAGCGATTTATTTTCGCCTGGTTTGCTAACCATTTGTAACTTTCAGAGAAGTGTCACGAGTGGCGAATTTTGAGTAAAATCTACAAATTTGTCTTATTAGCATGTTCAAATTTACTTCTTTTGCCAAAACTCAGCGTTGTTTACACAGTCTCACCTCACTAACATGTTGTGCAGACGCAATTGCGAAATATACTGAAACAGTGGTTTATTAAGTTTATTAAGCGAGGAACTGAGGAAAAGTAGGGTCAGCATCTTATGAAAAAGCACATGCTCAGTACAAAATAAACGTGTATTGATTTCACTTACGTTGTTTCAAAACCAATAGCATTTCTCTTTTCACCAGTTACTGATCGGACTTAAAATTACACTCTTTCATCAGAAAAGTCTGTAGTTAGTGGAATAACAAGGTAGATAATGAAGTTTTGTATAATAACCATGTGGTAAAATACCCTTCTCTTTGCGTGCTACCGTATGCCAAAATTTCATTTCTGTATCTCAAACCGGTTATGAAATATAAGGAATGTTGTGGATATTTCACTCTACTTTTATTGCTGGCGCTGTGCAATCGCCAATGAGTGCACTACTTCATATCAGTTTTCTCGAAATTGGTGGAAGCTAGAGACCTCCACCCAAACCTAAACAAAAATTCAATATGTTAGCTAAGTTTTGTATGCAGAAACATATTATACACTATGTGATCAAAAGTGTTCTGACACCCCAAAAACATACGTTTTTCATATTAGGTGCACTGTGCTGCCACGTACTGGGAATGGGGCGCTCCGCAGAACTCACGGACTTGGAACGTGGTCAGGTGATTGGGTGTCACTTGTGTCATACGTCTGTACGCGAGATTGCCACATTCCTAAGCATCCCTAAGCTCATAGGCCACACATCACGCCGGTAAAAGCCAAACTACGCCTCTCTTGGTGTAAGGAGCATAAACATTGAACGATTGAACAGTGGAAAAACGTTGGTTCTGAGCACTATGGGACTTAACTTCTGAGGTCATGAGTCCCCTAGAACTTAGAACTACTTAAACCTAACTAACCTAAGGACATCACACACATCCACGCCCGAGGCAGCATTCGAACCCGCGACCGTAGCGGTCGCGCGGTTCCAGACTGTAGCGCCTAGAACCGCTCGGCCACCCCGGCCGTCGAAAAACGTTGTGTGAAGTGGCGAATCACGGTACACAATGTGGCGATCCGATGGCACTGTGTGGGTATGGCGATTGCCCGGTGAACGTTATTTGCCAGCGTGAGTAGTGCCAACAGTAAAATTCGGAGGTGTTGGTGTTATGGTGTGGTCGTGTTTTTCATGGAGGGAGCTTGCACCCTCTGTTGTTTTCCGTGGCACTGTCAGAACACAGCCCTACATTGATGTTTTAAGCACCTTCTTGCTTCCCAATGTTGAAGAGCAATTCTGGGACCGCGTTTGCATCTTTCAGCACGATCGAGCACCTGTTCATAATGCATGGTCTGTGGCGGGGTGGTTGGACGATAATTACATCCCTGTATTGGACTGGCCTGAATCCTACAGAACATCTTTGGGATGTCTTGGAACGCCGACTTCATGCCCGGCCTCACCGACCACATCGTTACCTCTCCTCAGTGCAGCTCTCCGTGAGGAATGGGCTGCCATTTCCTAAGAAACCTTCCAGCACCTGATTGAACGTATGCCTACGAGAGCGTAAGCTGTTATCGAGGCTAAGGGTGGGCCGACAACATATTTAATTCCAGCATTAATGATGGAAGGCACCATGGACTTGTAGGTCATTTTCAGCCAGGTGTGCGGATACGTTTGACCACGTAGTGTATAATATGCATCACACGCAAAATCATAGCGATCTCTATTTTCCACTGGAAACTTTTTCGAAATTCGTGCAGTATCTTACTTCCATGTAAATATCACAATAACTATGACCGTTAACAAAATGATAGGCACATCATAATGAACGTGACATGCAAAGGTACAAGTAAAGCGAAAATGAAATTTTGTACTGAATAGTTTCAGTAAAATCGATTGAGAAAGATTGCAGGGCGTGCACCTCGATTCTGTCATCGTCCACCGGGCGAAAGGCGACAAACCGCTTGTCGGTCTCCCCTTCCGAACAAACGAATGAACTCGCCCAGCGCTTTGGACGAGAACTGGCCACTGCGCATCGGCCACCATATCCTGGGTTGTTGTTGGGTTGTTTTTGGGGGAGGAGACCAGACAGCGAGGTCATCGGTCTCATCGGATTAGGGAAGGACGGGGAAGGAAGTCGGCCGTTCCCTTTCAAAGGAACCATCCCGGCATTTGCCTGGAACGATTTAGGGAAATCACGGAAAAACTAAAACAGGATGGCCGGACGCGGCATAGAACCGTCGTCCCCCGAATGCGAGTCCAGGGTGCTAACCACTGCGCCACCTCGCTCAGTCCACCATATCAAGCGCCGATGGCGTCAGTATTTCCCCTCACACGTCACCGCCCATCGCAAAGACCAATCTTGTGATTTAGATTTTTATTCATCAATTTAAGCATGTTTCTGAAGAATGCAGATGTGAAGACACACTGGAAAGTGAAGATATTGAGCGTATGGAATGTTCTGGGTACTCCTCGCACCAGAACACTATGCAACATGCTTGGGATTCTCTTGGTAGACGTGTTTCTCAACGAACACTGCTCTCGTTGAACTTTATAAGAACTGAAAACCGCCTTGAGAGAGGGGTGAGACCATATTCTCCAAGTACTCCTCAACAGTTTGGTAGTCAGCATGGCCGGCCGATGTGGCCGAGAGGTTCTAGGCGCTTCAGTCTGGAACCGCGCGACCGCTACGGTCGCAGGTTCGAATCCTGCCTCGGGCATGGATGTGTGTGATGTCCTTAGGTCAGTTAGGACCAACGCACGCAAGTGATCTCGCACCCACAATGTCCGAAGTATTCAACATGTTCTTTGAAGACCACATTGTAGATACTATATGTACCTTCCCCATGCGTCAAGTGTTCAGGAGTACGATGCAAACTGTGCTCTGAAGAGAACAAGAATTTGGGCAGATGTAGATTATGTCGAACTGGGAGCGTTTTATGGTATGATAGTGATTGCTGGAGCTCTTCGCCGCCGGAAAGTGTTGTTTTCTGACGTATAGACAACAGACGAGAATATTCCTTGTGCCGTTTTCATTGTTGCCATGGCACGGAATCGACATGCGCATTCCAAATAAGGTTATCTGAGTAACCTTCTACACTGTTATGTTGAGAAGTTGAGAAAAAAATGGGGCCCCACGAAGACCCCAGCTCTGTAAAAAAACGTTGATAACTTTGGCTTGGTGCCTTAAGGGTTAATACATGTTTCTTGGCTATCCAGGGCCGCATATCAACTATAGGTTTAATGCAGGAAAGAAAATATCCCAACTAGAATGGTTTTAGTGGGTGCCAAGCAGAGAAACTTATCAGCTCTGGGCTGCTTCCAAGAACATAGGTATATGGAATGCTAGAGACGTAAATCAAGATAGGCCAACAAAAACGGGAGAGGGAGCGCCAGAGAGATAGGAAGGAGGAGTAGGGGAGATGGTGTTTCTGGTGGCACGTACAGAGATCAGTTTCGATCAGATGCATCCAAGAGCATAGGTATATGGAATGCTAGGGGAGACGTAAATCAAGATAGGCCAACAAAAACGGGAGAGGGAGCGCCAGAGAGATAGAGAGAGAGGAGCAGGGGGGGGGGGAGGAGAGGGTGTTTCTGGTGGCACATACAGGGATCAGTTTAGATCAGATATGCACCCGTACTCGGATCAGTTTCGTTAGGAAATGTACGTTAACAGTCTTGCAGGTCGTTGTGTTACTGGGAGATAGAAGCACACCCGGTTCATTTATGTGGCATGCGAGGTACAAACAAGCAGAGAGGCTGCACGCACGCTCGGCGATTTACAGGCGTCCGTGCACGGCAGCCTCCCACGCCGGCGCTGGCCAGACAGCCGGCGGCGGCGAGCGGCGCGGAACCACGCCGAGATCGTGCTGTTCATATTTCCTGGCGTCCCTAATGAAGTCTCGCCTGCGCGAGGGCCGGCCGCCGTCGCTAATTGACTACGGCGGGGTCACATGTCGCCGGCGCCGTGGCGTCCCCAAGGTCTCACACCTCGTCTGCCGCCATAACCACAGGCTCCTCGCCGCTGCGTAACGACGTCGGCTGCACGTGAATACTACTCTCCTGCATTAACGCATCGAAATAAATGTCACTCACACCTAAGTGTTTCTGCCATCCCGTTTCTGTCCATTGTTCATGCCCAGCGGACCCAAACGAGCCTCACTAGAAATATTACCAACGTTGTTCAGACTCTCGAGCGTTGCATTGGATGGGATACCGAACGGTGAAACGTCCGAGGACATCAGGAATGCCCCCGCTTTTTTTTTTGTACAGCGCACTCCTTACCCATGATGACAGGGTGGGCTGTTGTAGAACTTCTTTCTTTTTTCAGCCAAATTCCAACAAGCTGTGTTGGGGTCAAGCAGTTTCCAAACGGCAATATTTGAGAGATGATTGCCAGTCCTGACATTCGCACGAAGACCAAGACACATCTTCCGAAAGCCTTGGTCCAACCTGACGATTCGAACTACATTGCTAGACAACTGGTAAGGAACAGAGGTATTGTTGGACAGGAATAATCACAGGTAACGATGGACGACGTGAAACACAGTATATAGGTAACAGAGACGGCGTGGTGTATTTATAACGAAAAATTCTAGAAATTACACCACTTGGGAAAGCAGGAGAACAGACATAAATATCGTTCATGATTGACACATATCAGACTCCCATCATAAAGATCGATATCGGACTCTCAGTAAGGAATATGCCCACCTCCGGTACTAACGCACATTTTTCGGGTGTTATTCATGCTGACTACAAATGGTTCAAATGGCTCTGAGCAATATGGGACTTAACATCTGAGGTCATCAGCCCCCTAGAACTTAGAACTAGTTAAACCTAACTGACCTACGGACATCACACACGTCCTTGCCCGAGGCAGGGTTCGAACCTGTGAACGTAGCGATCGCGCGGTTCCCTTGACAATGTTGTACTGACAACAGTGAGTCAACGGGGACACTGACCTTCTCCCTTTTCGTCCTGATTTTGCAATAAACACATCTCCTTCATCGGAATTCCCACAGGAATTTTCACTGGCAATGTTAGTATCTTCTGAATTTACGTCCAGGTTATCTTCCGATTCTGACGGATCTCGATCTGGAATAAAGTCCTCATCAGGTTCGTTCAAGAACGTCTTCCGGGCCACTGAGCTCACATTCATCCAGCATCCGAAGAATGTCATGATATGAGATTTTATTGTGGGCCATTTCTGAAAATTTGTGGTGTTCCCATTACGAAAAATACAAAAGAAAAATCAATCAAAAACTGTAACATTGTACGCTAACCAGCGTCTTGTCAGGATCCCAAGTGTTTTTTTTACCGAACGCATCATAGATCTAATTACGTAATGTATATCTTAAACCGATTGTAGAAACATAAAAAAAAGAATACATCGTTTCCTACAGCTGCAGCAGTATCACCAAAGTTCACTCTCTGGTGTTCGTAGATGAATGACTCCATTGGTATCTTAAGGGTTAATACAGAACACACTTAAGCATCGTAATGACAGTAGGATAAGATTAAGTAAACCACCAATTGAATGTAAGGTGTAAGGTTCCTGTTAGGATTTTCTAAAGGATTACCTATGAAAGTAAGTCCGGATATGCCTTGGATTAAAAGCTATGCACTCTCAAAGGAAGTGTTTAGTCCCGTGGATTAAACTGGTAACATAACTTGATTGCAAGTAATTTGTAGAATATTACCTAAGCGGTGATCAACTACTTTGTGCAACGACTAACAATGAGGGCAGCAGAAGAAAAATGATTCTACGCGAACCTGATTAATCGTAACAAACATCTCAACATGCATGATAGTGTTGGGGGAGGGGAGCGGAGGCGGCGGCCAATCGGAGATTGCGGTTTATTGGGTGGAACGCTTCAAAGATTCAACAGCTTTACAAAAGAGTCTCCCTATGCTAAACTTGTCCATCATCTTCTGGAATACTACTGCGCGTAATGGGATCATTACCAGATAGGACTGACGGAGGACATCAAAAAAGTTCATCAAATAAGGGTAGCACGTGCCATTATCGCGAAATAGGGGAGAGAGTGCCACGGATTTGATCCGCGATTTGGGATGGGCCTAATTAAAACAAAGAATTTTCTCGTTCCGGCGAGCTCATTTCATGAAATTTCGGTCACCAAATTTTTCCTCCGAATGCGAAATTATTTTGTTAATACCCATCTACATAGGGGGAAATTATCATCGTAATAAAAGAAAAGAAATCAGAGCACGCACGGATAGATTTAAGTAACAGTTTTTCCCTTGCGCTTTTAGGGAGTGGGACGCTAGAGAAACAGTCTGGTGGTGGTTCAGTGTACCACCTGGCAGGCACTTCAGTGTGAATTGCTGATTAGTCATGTAGATGTAGATGTGTATGTGTAAGGCCACGTAGCTTACAGCTACGTGCAGCGCGGCGGGCATGTGGATCCACTCTGTTGCAACAGATCACACTTTCAAGACATCAAAAAAATCGCACTTTATATGGAATGAAAGACTGCCACTCTGCTATACGTCTTCTCCAACACCTACCTTTTCTGCTGAAAGGTCATGCAAAGAAACGCGCCGTTTAATATTCGCGCTGAGTGACTTTAGTATGGATAATAGTTGCAGTGAGAGAACTACGAAAGTTCTAACTGCTGAATAAAAGTAGCACATATCGCATCAAGTGATCGTATGCTGACTGCTGCGTGCATGTCGGCATAAATTCGTCTAAATAGGAAAGTGCTTGGCGAGGAACAATTGATTTGAATGGTTTAAATATAAATCCATATAATTGTTCCCGAAAGTAATTAACCATAATAGTGCGTATAACAGTAACGTTCAGAGAACACGTGGCACACAGAATTCCAGCACGTGCGAAAATCAAACGAAGCACGATAATATAACTTGTAAAATATTGTCAAAGATTCTTTGACAGGGAATGACGAAATGAAATGTTCCAACATACAGATGATTTAGAAACTAACATTGTATAAAAAAATACGGAAACCTATGCTACTCACCTGGAAACAAAGAACAGTTCTCCACATGGCAGACCCTATTTCGAGCCATAAAGTTTTCAGTGTAATTTGTCTGCCTTCAATTCCGCGGCATCGACCACGAAAATACTTACACATTAAGTACACCATTTCCTTTACAAATAGCAGTCTCATACTAAAATGTGCTCATAGTGCGTGCCGTCAAATTCCATGTTCCCACACTGAAAGACTGCAAACAGGGCACCACTTTATCTCCAACAGAACAAGACCTCGCATTAACTCACCGGTACCAAGAGTGTCCATTCACACACGTGAACCAGAATTCACACCTGTGGAGGGCTGTGACCTGATTGGCTAGCTCAGCTGGAGCTCGAAGAATACTTCTTGGAGCCGGCCGAAGTGGCCGTGCGGTTAAAGGCGCTGCAGTCTGGAACCGCAAGACCGCTACGGTCGCAGGTTCGAATCCTGCCTCGGGCATGGATGTTTGTGATGTCCTTAGGTTAGTTAGGTTTAACTAGTTCTAAGTTCTAGGGGACTAATAACCTCAGCAGTTGAGTCCCATAGTGCTCAGAGCCAATACTTCTTGAACACCTCATAGTCTGACCAAAAGGTGAGCTATGTTGCTCACATTCTGTAAGTAGGTACAGAATTTTATGTTTGCAGATCTGCATTAACTAACACACGAAAGCTGCAAATTAATTACGGGAAGATGCTGAATTAACAGGCAGGATTCAAGGTAAAGATTTTTAGGGCAAGAGAAAAGAGAAAACACTTTACTGACACTGTCTGCCTGTTGTACTCATTACTGAAGTCGAAGAGCCTGTGAGTGACAGAGGCGATTAGAGAAACGACTGAGAAGAAAACTAAGAAGACAGTACTCAGTCTTATGTTAGTTAGATATTAAATTTCCGTCAAGACGGCAGATAACACGGTTTCTAACGAGAGAGAGAGAAAACTGTACAAGCATTCGAAGATTTCTTTAAAGATTTTTACAGTGGAAGAGTTGAATCAGCAACACAGACAGTTGATAACTGGAACAATAACATTCAAAAGTATTGACGGTTGAGATGTAAAAAAGCAAAATAAATATGAGGTAGGAAAAAGTACCTGGATATGACGCTGACTCGTTTAAATGATTAGAGTTGGTGAAAAATTGAAACATATGGAACTTGGCAAGTTGTTTACAGAATGTCTGGTAAAGGGGACAATTCTGCAAAATAGTAAAGGTGCTGCAATTATTCTGCTTCATAAGCGAAGACGTAGAAAAGATCTAAAAACGATAGTACTCTCCGTAAGGTGCAAGATATTCACTAAAACTATTACTAACTACATAGAAAAAAATTCGATTTTAATCACGCAAAACAACAATTCTGGTACCAGTTATAGACGAAAACTGCAACTACAATTTAAGAAGCAGCAAAGAACTCTGTAGAAATAGTTCTTAAGCTCTCAGACACAATCCGGAAAATGTGGATTTCTTTGGACATGTGAAAAGAATGGAGAAATTAACTAAAACATCTTCCAGTATTTCCATAACAGAAAGAATAAAATCACTGGGTCAAAGATAGTCAAAAAGACATAGAAGAGACTAATATAACTGAAATAGAAGCAAAAAAAGTTTTTTAAAGGTTTTCGAGAAAAAGTAAGGACATGTGGACGATTCTTCAACCAGGAACAAAAACAACAGCAAAGCGAGAAAATGAAAAAAATACTGGGAAGATAGGGAGAAGAACGTCATTAGAATTAGCAACACCTGTGCATAATTGTTTTACGAGGTCCGTAGTTGGTCGAATTCGGCGTAAACAGTCAGGGGAACAAGTTTGCTCTAGTATGGGATACACGACGACCTACAATTTGTTAGTGGTAAACATAATTTTAGGACGGGCAATGAGTATGAATTACCATGTTGCCTGGGACTCATTGAGTTCGTACCAGCGCAGTGATGTGTGACGCCTTTAACTATGTTGTCTTCTAGAATAAAATGAGAACTTACTGGACCGGCGTTAAGGATGGTGCTTTAACTTATCCACAGGCCTCCGCAGTTAGATTTACGCATAAGAAGTTATACACAGACTGTCTCAGACCTTTGGTATCAAAGTTACTCTAAGTAACTATCAACCGGAAATAGGAGTCCAGTAGTTTATTGATATAAACACCTTAAACTTTACAGTGACAACTTATGCTCATGGAAGCTGGACAAAGTGACACAAAAATACTCATTTTTAATGTAAACAACTTTCTGGGGAATCAGTTTGACGCTGTGAGGCAAACTGTTTTGTATTATGTGGTAAAACCTTGTTCTACAGACTATATTGAGGCATTACAATATCCTGTAGAATTTTGACCATCTGAATTCTCGCCAGTACTTAATAGGCTGATTTTCACGTTAATCTGGAAACTATATAATACTCAAATACTACTCCTCTGGTAATTTTATAATAGAGGTACTAATGTAAAGTAGATTTTATTTTATCTCTTATTTATTATCTACAGCAGACTTCGCATACTTTAAAGTTATGTAATGCTGTTCCTAGCCTTCGGTTGTTTTCTAAGTTATGGTTTACTCCTTGTAGCTGTCTATGTGTGTACTTTGTTCCTCTTCGGCACCGCGGCCTTTCGCCTTAAAGGCCTCCACGGGCTGGTTTCACCGCATTGTCCCGCTAGCAATAGGACGGATGTAAGCACGTCATACAGGATTTTAAGCAGCTGATGTCTACCAAATCCTGTAATATATCCTAGACTGTGTTATACGGTAAGCTGTTTTACGGTTTCTTCCGTTCTCGACATTTCGGTTTTTGGTCGATTCTTACGTATGTTCAAATAGCACTTGCCCTAGACGTTATTTAATTTTTAGTAATTATATCGCCTTTCACATTATTGTCCCATTCATTATTTGCTTTTCATTTTTTTTTTTTGACCTAGCTCATTTAGTCAAGCTTTGTACACTTTCGACAAATATCCCCTGGGTATATTCATCTTTATTATGACAACTCACCAGTGTGGTTTGACTCTAAACGTGGATAATTTTCCGAAGGCTTGAACCCCTTGATTGGCGCAATAACTGCTCAGAAGATAAAGCATCCTAAACTGAGTGTTTAGATTTTCTTTGTCTGGTAACGAATATATCAGGTAGTACGATGTATTAAATGAGAAATGTGAATGACACACCTTTTTATGAACTGCTTATGTTTCTCCATAGGCGCTGGCGTAGCTTCGTTGAAAAACAACAAAAGGTGAAGTGACCATGAGTAGACTTTTTGCTATAGGGTTCCATGACGTCATTGTTAGGTGAAATACCATTAGCAAGTGAAAGGGAGCGGGTAGGATTGTACGAGAATCAATAGTAATATTTCTGTACAGGATGGCAGCTAGTCAAGGAATATTTTAGGGAATTAGTTCAAATAAATTTATTTCAAAGGCCCAGTGGAATCTCTACAAGCTTTCTGCCAGAGTAATTCACGCCGTGTCTACGTGACACAAGTCGCTTGTCTTTCAAAACCGAGGCAGCTATGTCCAGTTAAAGCTGCTGACAGGAGACACGCTGAGCCCTCTCCTGAAACTGCTAGAGAATTCACGCCATTGATTTTAGCCAATAGCGTGCCCGGGATACCCATCACATGTGTGGGCGCCGGAGCGTCCTGCGGTGCACAACACACTTGCTTCTCTCTCTTGTAATCCAGACCTCGAGCAGAACAGACGTCTTTTTGGAAGGCAGAGTCTCTGGCTCATCTTTCCACGACCGGCCACCAACGTAAGCCGGCCGGGGTGGCCGAGCGGTTCTAGGCGCTACAGTCTGGAACCGCGCGACCGCTACGGTCGCAGTTTCGAATCCTGCCGCGGGCATGGATGTGTGTGATGTCCTTAGGTTAGTTAGGTTTAAGTAGTTCTAAATTCTAGGGGACTGATGACCTCAGAAGTTAAGTCCCATAGTGCTCAGAGCCATTTGCCTTACCAACATAAGTTAACATGAACTGCTTCCCCTTCCGTTGCCCATTTTAATTAATTGTTCGACTTCCTAGACTGGCCTAAACCTGCTAACTTCCGACCCTAGGCGCACCCTTTGTACTCCGTATATTGAAATATATCCTCTTTATTGTACTTAATTTCCTGTTTTGTCATTTAACGGCAGCCCACTATCAAATCCTGACCACTCGACCTCCTGCACACTGCCGCCACGAGGCATATTTAACAACCTTATTCCCCCTTCCCTGCCATTTTATATATAAACACTGGTGTCAGAAGTTTCTCTCCCCATTCCCCAACCCCGTACTCTTTTGCAATTGATGTGAGAAGTGGGATGTAACTATTATATCTCCTCTTCCCGGCACGTGCTCTTTTACATTTCAGACTACGCTATCTGACAAAAAAATCAGGACACTCATTAATGAACATTAACATGAAATGTGTCAATCCTTATCCTTTACGAAGGCTTGAAAAATTTCTGCAATGAGGCGTCTGAATGTCTGTGGAGGAATGGTAGCACATTCTTCCTATGGAACCGAACCCAGAGGAGTTAATGAAGCCAGACGCTGGGTTCTGGAGGGGAGTCTACGTTCTAGCTCATCCCAAAGGTGTTCCATTGGGTTGAGATCGGAACTCGGGGAAGGCCAGACCATTTCAGGAATGTTATTGCCTCACAGTTGCTGCTTTGTGACAGCGTGTACTGTCGTACTGATCCAAACTATCTCGTTTCAGAACTGTTCTGCCACTGCACACAGCGTACAATGCCGTAAAATTTGTTCATATCCCTCCGCACTTAGCGGTGTGTTAAGTGCAATACGAGAATCACACCATAACCACGAAATACACCCCTGTACTGTAACACCACCTCCTCCGCACTTCACTGTTGGAACTGAACACTCCCCAGGCATTTGCAAATCCAAGCCCGTTCATTGGATTGCCACAGGGTACTGTGCGATCCATCACACCAAATAACTCGTTTCCAGTCAATCATAGCCTAACGTCGTCGCCGTCTACACCACCTGAAGCATCGGTTAGCGCCAACTACAGAAATGTGTAATTTGGGAGGAGCTGCTCGATCACTGTAGCCCATTCCAACTCCCTACGCACATTCATTGTGCTATACAGACTGCTGGTAGCACTTTAGAGATCGCGGGTGATTCCTTTCGCTGATTTCATACTATTTTTGCAGCCACGCTCCGTAATGCCCTGTCCGTCAGTACATGAGTTCTGCCTGGTTTGGTTTAGCGGTGGCTGTTTGAGTCACTTCACCACAGTCAACTTTGGCAGCTTTAGAAGCATGTTCTAATGGATTTGTTACTCGTGTGCTGAGTGTATTTAAGTCTGAAAATTAACTGCGTGTTTATAGCCTCTGAGAATGTTCCTCGCAGTAGGAGACGAAACGCTAGCTCCGCCTGAGCCCCATTAAACCGTAATCACCAAGGATGCAAATACTGGCCGTTCGGAGCCACTGAGCTCTTCTGTCCAACTCATTCTGCTCTTAATGCTTCTCTACTGCCAAGACAATACTCTCTGCCTCTTTTTATACTGGCGGGTCCGCCTCTAGTGATGTCTGGTGGTCAGTTCCGCATTACATAGGGCTGTCTGGGCACTTGTGATCAGATACTATCTTTTAACGGAACCTTCGTGTTTGCTGATACTCATTACTTGTCTCTTTCATAGATTCCTCCTTATCCCACACCCTTTTCTCACTGTTATGAATCACTGCTTCATGAATTTATTTCTTCCTCTGCTTGATAGTCTGTATGATGAAAGTCTTCATACTTTCTCCTCCTACTATTAAGCCTATGGCTTTTCAAGGGCTTTCGTTAGTTTTTCAGCGTCAGAATTTTAGAGCATCGGTGACAAATGACACCATCGTCTAACAGCTCTTCCAGGACTCGTCACACCTATTTCTGTATCGCTGGTTCTTACTGCCGCTTTCTGTTTTGTGTACACTCCTTTATCAGCCTTCAGTCATTGCATTCCACACCAACATCTTGCAAGCTCAGCAGGAGGATATTCCAGTCAACTCTCTCAAAGATTTTTATTCAGTCAACGGAACAGATGTACATGTACAAATTCTTGTCATCTTTTTGCATTCTTTGTTCTGTCATCCTCAAACATGCAATGCCATCTCGTGGTAATTTTCCTCCCTCCCCAAGTCCCCCATAATACCGAACTGGAAGAAGTAGATTTGTTTCTTTTTTTTCCTTATGAATATCCCGTCACAGGGGGCCAACCTTTTCTTTTCTTTTTTTTTCAAATTTTGTTTTATTTAATTTTTTGTCTTGATGTCCTTCCCGTCGTCTCTGGCGTCAGAATTTTGTATCTTATTTTCTGAGGTGGAGCTGGGAACAGCCCAACATTTGCCTAAATGAACGTCGAAAACCGCCTAAATCTCACATTCTGCGTGGCCAGTGTATCAGACCAACAGTCATCAAACGACCGTGAGGACACTCACGGTCTGGCTCAAGTCAGTGACTCACAAGCTAACGCGGTAAGAGCTAGCAAGGCCACCGTACGAACTTCCCATCACCGATTTTATATACAGGGTGTCCCATTTATCTTGACCACCCTAAATAACTGTTGTCCAGATGCAAACTACAAAATGTTTCAAGCAAATGTTCTTTAGCTGTCAGGGTGACATCAATCAGCATGATTGCCTTCGTTGTAGCTTTGTTTTTTATAAAGATATGAACAGCGGTGTGACTTTAAATGACAACTTGTATTTTTTATTCGTTAATTCATTTCCTCTCCTAAGAACCTATTCAAAAATATATCACAGTGTACCATTCACTGAAACACAACGTTATTAATTACATAACACAACATTGACACTGACGCTCCCAGCGCTTAGTGCAGGTACTCGGGGTAATGGAACACATCCACGTGCTGAAGTTGACAGAGGACAAATGTAAATGTGGTGTCACCGCCAGACACCACACTTGCTAGGTGGTAGCCTTTAAATCGGCCGCGGTCCGTTAGTATACGTCGGACCCGCGTGTCGCCACTATCAGTGATTGCAGACCGAGCGCCGCCACACGGCAGGTCTAGAGAGGCTTCCTAGCACTCGCCCCAGTTGTACAGCCGACTTTGCTAGCGATGGTTCACTGACAAATTACGCTCTCATTTGCCGAGACGATAGTTAGCATAGCCTTCAGCTACGTCTTTTGCTACGACCTAGCAAGGCGCCATTACCAGTTACTATTGATGCTGTAACACATGTACCGTCAAGAGCGATGTTCACCGATTATGGATTAAAGTTAAGTATTCCAGAAGATACGTACGTTTTTTGCTAGTCTCAATTCCTTGTCCTGTTCCAGACCTCACGCCAGCCTGCGTGAGTTTAAACGCGTGCCTTTCGGCTTCCTTATAGTGGGTTGGCTGTCTTGCCAATCCACAACACTAAACGTAAGTAGAATCACACCCGTCATTCCGTCAAACATTGTCAGTTGAAGAGTTGTGTGAGTAGAATGTACACCAACGAAGAGAAGGTAGAAATGCTACTCATCTGTGGAGAATGTAAGTTAGCAGAACAGTAATTGCAATACTGTTTTCTTATGTACTGATACATTTAGACAGCACTTTAGTCCTTTTAAATACTGTTGTGTAGAGTAGGCATATAGTAAAGGCTGTCCTTCCTACAAACTGCATCGACATGACGTTTCTTTAATTGTTGTTGTTGTTGTTGTTGTTGTTGAAGGTTGGCGAAATGCTACGTAGGCAGCGGAACTGTACAGAGAGCGATCTCCTGACAAGAACCCACCTTCTCGACGGATCTTTTCTCGTCTTGTTGCGACGCTTCAGGAAACGGGAAGTTTCAACCCACGACAACGCAATCGTCGTAGCACTCGCACAGACGAAGCTGCCGAAGTTACTGTTCTTGCTTCCGTTGCTATGAACATCTACATCTACGTGATTACTCTGCTATACACAATGAAGTGTCTGGCAGAGAATTCAGTGAACCACCTTCATGCTGTCTCTCTACCGTTCCACTCTCGAACGGCACGTGGGAAAAACGAGCACTTAAATTTTTCCGTGCGAGCCCAGATTTCTCTTATTTCATCGTGATGATCATTTCTCCCTATGTAGGTGGGTGCCAACAGAATGTTTTCGCAATCTGGGGAGAAAACTGGTGATTGAAATTTCATGAGAAGATCCCGTCGCAACGAAAAACGCCTTTGTTTAAATGATTGCCACTCCAATTCACGTATCATGTCTGTGACACTATCTCCCCTATTTCGCGATAATACAAAACGAGCTGTCCTTCTTTGTACTTTTTCGATGTCATCCGTCAGTCCCATCTGATGCGGATCCCATACCGCAGAGCAGTACTCCAGAATAGGGCGGACAAGCGTAGTGCAAGCAGTCTCTTTCTAAATGTTCTGCCAATGAATCGCAGTCTTCGGTTTGCTCTACCCACAATATTATCTATGTGATCGTTCCAATTTAGGCTATTTGTAATTGTAATCCGTAAGTATTTAGTTGAATTTAAAGCCCTCAGATTTGTGTGTCTTATCGCGTAATCGAAATTTAGCTGATTTCTTTTAGTACTCATGTGAATAACTTCGCATTTTTCTTTATTAAGGGCCAATTGCCACTTTTCGCACCATACAGATATATTATTGAATCATTTTGCAAGTCGTTTTGGTCATCTGATGACTTTACAAGACGGTAAATGACAGAATCATCTGCAAACAATCTAAGACGGCTACTCAGATTGTCTCCTATGTCGTTAATATAGATCAGGAACAATAGAGGGCCTATAACACTCCCTTGTGGAACGCCGGATATTACTTCTGTTTTACTCGGTGACTTTCCGTCTATTGCTACGAACTGTTACCTTTCTGACAGGAAATCACGAATCCAGTCGCACAACTGAGGCGATACTCCATAGGTATGCAGTTTGATTAGAAGACTGCTTGTAAGGAACGGTGTCGAAAGCCCTCTGGAAATCAAAAAACATGGAATCAATTTGACATCCCCTGTAGATAGTACTTATTACTTCATGAGTATAAAGAGCTAGTTGTGTTTCACAAGAACGATATTTTCTGAATCCGTGCTGACTATAAGTCAATAAATCGTTTTCTTCGAGGTGCTTCATAATGTTCGAATACACTATATGTTCTAAAACCCTACTGCAAGTCGACGTTAGTGATATAGGCCTGTAATTCAGCGGATTACTCCTACTTCCCTTTTTGTGTATTGATGTGACTTGAGCAATTTTCCAGTCTTTAGGTACGTATCTTTCTGTGAGCGAGTGGTTGTGTATAATTGCTAAATATGGGGCTATTTTATTAGCATTCTGTGAGAGGAACCTGACTGGTATACAATCGGACCGGAGGCCTTGCCTTTATTAAGTGATTTAAGCTGCTTTGTTACACCGAGGATATCTACTTCTATGTTTCTCGTCTTGGCAGTTGTTTTTGATTGGAATTCAGGAAAATTTACTTCGTCTTGAATGAATCCACATGTGAACACACGACAGCTTGAACACGAGATTGGCGTTCCTAAAACCAGTGTACTCGTCACCGGTTCCATCCTTACCATGTACAACTACGTCAAGAATTGCATGGGAATTATTTCCAGAATCGTGTACAGTTCTGTCAGTGGGCACAGCAGCAAATTCTCGACAACCCGAACTTTTTCTCCAATGTTCTATTTACCGATGGATGTTCATTCTCAAACAAAGGACAGGTAAATACAAGGAACATGCATTATTCTTCCAGCGACAACCCACGATGGCTTAGACAGGTGGAACATCAGCTCAATGGAGAATTAACGCCTAGTGTGGGATGTTTGATACTACAATTATTGGCCCTTATTTCATCAATGGTAGTCTAAACGGCGCAGTGTATGCCAACTTGCTCAGACGAATTCTTCCTCCTGATCTGGATGAAGTGCCGCTAAGAACCAGAATGCTTATGTGGTATCAACACGATGGATGTCCGGAACATAATGCCTTGCGTGCACGTCGTGTTCTGAACCGAAGGTATCTTGCCAGATGGATTGGTCGAGGAGGGACAGTTACTTGGCCTGCTAGGTCTCCTGATTTAAATCCTCTGCACTTTTTTTCTTTGCGGATGCATTAAAGACGTTGTCTATCGCTATATTCCAACAACTCCAGAGGACATGCAGGAACGTATCGTGCTTGCTTGTAATTCTCTTCAGCAGGCAACACTGGAAGCAGTAAATAATTCTTTCATTCAACGAGTGCACAAGTGTATCGGTGTCCAGGGTCACCACTTTGAGTACCTTTGAATGTTTTACTCTTGGGAAATGACACAGGAGAATCAAAGTCAATTTTGTGTTATGTTTTTACTTGGTTTTCATTTGTTTTCTGACAACTCCAGCAAGAGGACGAGTTTGCGATCCCGGGCTCAAAGTCAGTGTTGTATTTTGTAATTAATAACGTTGTGTTTCAGTGAATGGTACACTGTGATACATTTTTGAATAGGCCTTTAGGAGAGGAAATGAATTACCGAATAAAAAATAAAGAGTGCTATTTAAAAAGGTCATACCGCTGCTCAAATCTTTATAAAAAAACAAAGGTACAACGAAGGCAATCAGGCTGATGTCCCCTGAAGGCTAAAGAAATTTGTTTGAAACGTTCTGTAATTTGCATGTGGACAGTTATTTAGGGCGGTCAAGATAAATGGAACACCCTATATGTTGACAGGGTGTGTAGGGCACGAGTAGGACTTCAAAGGCTTTCGGGAAAATTGAATATGAACATTTTAGGCGTGCTTATACGTATTGTACGATCACTCTGATTCAAGGAGTCCGTAGCCGAGCGTGTTAGCGCTTAGTTTCGTCAGTGCGAGGTCTCTGGATTGACTCCCGCTGCCGGTACTGATCTGGTTTTTCTATTGCCACTTAAACTTCTGGAGACGTTCTACCAACTTGCAGTATTAAAGTGATTCCTCCAAAATGTACTCCGCTGTTCAGCCTTCCACCGCTTATTTTTACAAGCATGTGAAAAACCTCATAAAAAATCTACAAAATTGCACGTACGCCATCGAAAAGAATAGAGAGATAGCTTCTGGAGAAAACTGCATAAAAACTCAGTCAATCGTACACTACCATTCTCTCCACTAATAGTCCGCAGCTCGTGGTCGTGCGGTAGCGTTCTCGCTTCCCACGCCCGGGTTCCCGGGTTCGATTCCCGGCGGGGTCAGGGATTTTCTCTGCCTCGTGATGACTGGGTGTTGTGTGCTGTCCTTAGGTTAGTTAGGTTTAAGTAGTTCTAAGTTCTAGGGGACTGATGACCATAGGTGTTAAGTCCCATAGTGCTCAGAGCCATTTCTCCACTAATATTTGGTGAAATGCTTCGATATGCGTGGTACATCGCGCAAGTTCGTGATCACCGAGAACCGTTTATCGAAGTAAACCAAGTTTGTTTTGCTATAGAAAAACTACGTCATGCAAAACTTCGGCGTTCATTACATGTGATGTATGCCGAAATAATGATTCTTTGCTATGTTTTTGCGATCAGTATCATGCTGATTCGTTAGCGCCCCACAGCTTACAGATTATACTCGTCACAAATGTAGACACACTAATATAAATAAAATAATAAAATGACTATACTTATTTGATTGAAAGTTCACGTGTATCCTTTTTTTCTTTCCAATGTCTTTGTGAAAAATTGTTTTTCTCCTTTTTTCAGGATAAAATTATGACGATACAAATGATATTGTTAGCTCACATACTCATAATAATCTGTTGTTAGAATTACGTGGGAATGAACAAGAAGTACCAGTAGCGAGATTCGATCCACAGACCTCGCACTTATGAGACTAAGTGCTTCCTCGCTCAGCTGTGGTGCCCTTGGATACCACCGCTATACAAAGCATATACACTGATGCCTGCCCGGCTTGCCGCGCGGTCTAACGCGCTGCTTCCCGAGGGGGAAGGCGTGCAGGTCCCCAGCACGAATCCGCCCAGCGGACTAATGTCGACGTCCGGTGTGCTGGCCAGCTAAAGGATGGTTCTTAAGGCGGTTTTTTATCTACCTCTACGATCGCGGGCTGGTTCCCCTCATTCTGCTTCAGTTACATTATCTCGGCGATTGCTGCACAAACAATGTCTCCAGGTACACACACACCACCATCACTCTACCACGCAAACATTTGGGGTTACACTCGTCTGGTATGAGACGTTCGCCGGTGGGGGGGGGGGGGGGGGGTCCACTGCGGGCAGAACGGCACAGTAACCCTGGGTTCGGTATGGGGCGGCGGAGGGGTGGGTGGACTGCTGTGGCCTGTTGTGGGGTTGTGAACCACTGAGGGCTACAGCGGGACGAAGCCTCTCCGTCGTCTCTAGATCCCCGGTTTAAATACACAATATACATTGATCAGCCAAAACATTATGACCACTCCCCAACGCGACGTTGCATGCCGCCTAGGCGCTTTGCGGACACTTGACACTGTAGCTAAAGTATGTAAGCGGAGCAGACACGGACGGGCGATTACCATAACGAAGTTATGGGTTGTATATGAGGAAATCCATTGAGATAAGCCACTTTGCCAAAGAACAGATCATTATTAAGCAGAGCCTGTGCACGAGTATCTCGAAAACGGCGATGCTGGTCGAATGTTCACGTGCTACTGTCGTGAGTATCTACGGAAAGAGATAGGACAGCGTAACTACCACTAGGTCCTAAATGATTGGATGTCCACAACTCTTCACAGAACGTTGGGTACGGAGGCTGCATGCTCGATAAAGTAGGACAGATGGCGATCTGTGGCATCTCTCCTGAAAGAGTACAATGCTGCTACACGCACAAGTGTTTCGGAGCATTGTTGAACATTGATCTCCGCAGCAGACCACCCCTATTTGTTCACATGTTTACCAAACGATATCCTTAATTACGACTGCAGTGGGTACGGGATCATCTGGATTCGACCGTCAATCAATGGGAACATGTCGGCTCTTCGTGTGAATCACATTTTTGCCAAGCTAGGTAGACGGTCGTGTTCACAAATGCCGTCATCGAGGTGAATGGTGGCTCGAAACGTGCAGCGCGCCATGTACGCAGGCTGATGGGAACAGTATTACGCTATGGGAGTCATTCTCCTACGCTTGCATGGTTCCTGTGGAAGTAATCGAAGACACGTAGACAGCTGCGAACCACCTGCATCCTTTCATGCGTGATGTCTTCCCCGACGAATGTTATTGTTGTTGTTGTGGTCTTCAGTCCTGAGACAGGTTTGATGCAGCTCTCCATGCTACTCTATCCTGTGCAAGCTTCTTCATCTCCCAGTACCTACTGCAACCTACATCCTTCTGAATCTGCTTAGTGTATTCGTCTCTTGGTCTCCCTCTACGAGTTTTACCCTCCACACGGCCCTCCAATACTAAACTGGTGATCCCTTGATGCCTCAGAACATGTCCTACCAACCGATCCCTTCTTCTAGTCAAGTTGTGCCACAAATTTCTCTTCTCCCCAATCCTATTCAACACTTCCTCATTAGTTATGTGATCTGCCCATCTAATCTTCAGCATTCTTCTGTAGCACCACGTTTCGTATGCTTCTATTCTCTTCTTGTCTAAACTATTTATCGTCCACGTTTCACTTCAATACATGGCTACACTCCATACAAATACTTTCAGAAACGACTTCCTGACACTTAAATCTATACTAGATGTTAACAAATTTCTCTTCTTCAGAAATGCTTTCCTTGCCATTGCCAGTCTACATTTTATATCCTCTCTACTTCTACCATCATCAGTTATTTTGCTCCCCAAATAGCGAAACTCCTTTACTACTTTAAGTGTCTCATTTCCTAATCTAATTCCCTCAGCATCACCTGACTTAATTCGACTACATTCCATTATCCTCGTTTTCCTTTTGTTGATGTTCATCTTATATCCTCCTTTAAAGACATTATCCATTCCGTTCAACTGCTCTTCCAAGTCCTTTGCTGTCTCTGACAGAATTACAATGTCATCGGCAAACCTCAAAGTTTTTGTTTCTTCTCCATGGATTTTAATACCTACTCCGAATTTTTCTTTTGTTTCCTTCACTGCTTGCTCAATATACAGATTGAATAACATCGGGGAGCGGCTACAACCCTTTCTGACTCCCTTCCCAACCACTGCTTCCCTTTCATTTCCCTCGACTGTCCGCAGCCCGTGGTCGTGCGGTAGCGTTCTCGCTTCCGACGCCCGGGTTCCCGGGTTCGATTCCCGGCGGGGTCAGGGTTTTTCTCTGCCTCGTGATGCCTGGGTGTTGTGTGCTGTCCTTAGGTTCCTTAGGTTAGTTAGGTTTAAGTAGTTCTAAGTTCTAGGGGACTGATGACCATAGATGTTAAGTCCCATAGTGCTCAGAACCATTTGAACCATTTCTTTCCCTCGACTCTTATAACTGCCATCTTGTTTCTGTACAAATTGTAAATAGCTTTTCGCTCCCTGTATTTTACCCCTGACACCTTCAGAATTTGAAAGAGGGTATTCCAGTCAACATTATCAAAAGCTTTCTCTAAGTCTACAAATGCTAGAAACGTAGGTTTGCCTTTCCTTAGTCTAGCTTCTAAGATAAGTCTTAGGGTCAGTATTGCCCCACGTGTTCCGATATTTCTACGGAATCCAAACTGATCTTCCCCGAGGTTGGCTTCTACTAGTTTTTCGATTCGTCTGTAGAGAATTCTCGTTAGTATTTTGCAGGCGTGACTTATTAAACTGATAGTTCGGTAATTTTCACATCTGTCAACACCTGCTTTCTTTGGGATTGGAATTATTATATTCTTCTTGAAGTCCGAGGGTATTTCGCTTGTCTCATACATCTTGCTCACCAGATGGTAGAGTTTTGTCAGGACTAGCTCTCCAAAGGCTGTCAGTAGTTCTAATGGAATGTTGTCTACTCCCGAGGCCTTGTTTCGACTCAGGTCTTTCAGTGCTCTGTCGAACTCTTCACGCAGTATCATATCTCCCATTTCATCTTCATCTACATCCTCTTCCATTTCCAAAATATTGTCCTCAAGCACATCGCCCTTGTATAGAGCCTCTATACACTCCTTCCACCTTTCTGCTTTCCCTTCTTTGCTTAGAACTGGGTTTCCATCTGAGCTCTTTATATTCGTGCAAGTGGTTCTCTTTTCTCCAAAGGTCTCTTTAATTTTCCTGTAGGCAGTATCTATCTGACCCTTAGCGAGATAAGTCTCTACATCCTTACATTTGTCCTCTAGCCATCCCTGCTTAGCCATTTTGCACTTCCTGTCAATCTCATTTTTGAGACGTTTGTATTCCTTTTTGCCTACTTCATTTACTTCATTTTTATATTTTCTCCTGTCATCAATTAAATTCAATATTTCTTCTGTTACCCAAGGATTTCTACTAGCGCTCGTCTTTTTACCTACTTGATCCTCTGCTGCCTTCACTACTTCATCCTTCAAAGCTACCCATTCTTCTTCTAGTGTATTTCTTTCCCCCATTCCTGTCAATTGTTCCCTTATGCTCTCCCTGAAACTCTGTACTACCTCTGGTTTAGTCAGTTTATCCAGGTCCCATCTCCTTAAATTCCCACCTTTTTGCAGTTTCTTCAGTTTTAATCTACCGTTCATAACCAATAGATTGTGGTCAGAGTCCACATCTGCCCCTGGAAATGTCTTACAATTTAAAACCTGGTTCCTAAATCTCTGTCTTACCATTATATAATGTACCTGAAACCTGTCAGTATCTCCAGGCTTCTTCCATGCATACAACCTTCTTTTATGATTCTTGAACCAAGTGTTAGCTATGATTAAGTTATGCTCTGAACAAAATTCTACCAGGCGGCTTCCTCTTTCATTTCTTAGCCCCAATCCATATTCACCTACTACGTTTCCTTCTCTTCCTTTTCCTACTGACGAATTCCAGTCACCCATGCCTATTAAATTTTCGTCTCCCTTCACTATCTGAATAATTTCTTTTATTTAATCATATATTTCCTCAATTTCTTCGTCATCTGCGGAGCTGGTTGGCATATAAACTTGTACTACTGTGGTAGGCATGGGCTTTGTGTCTATCTTGGCCACAATAATGCGTTCACTATGCTGTTTGTAGTAGCTTACCCGCATTCCTATTTTCCTATTCATTATTAAACCTACTCCTGTATTACCCCTATTTGATTTTGTGTTTATAACCCTGTAGTCACCTGACCAAAAGTCTTGTTGATCCTGCCACCGAACTTCACTAATTCCCACTATATCTAACTTCAACCTATCCATTTCCCTTGTTAAATTTTCTAACCTACCTGCCCGATTAAGGGATCTGACATTCCACGCTCCGATCCGCAGAACGCCAGTTTTCTTTCTCCTGATAACGACATTCTCTTGAGTAGTCCCCGCCCGGAGATCCGAATGGGGGATTATTTTACCTCCGGAATATTTTACCCAAATGGACGCCATCATCATTTAACCATACAGTAAAGCTGCATGCCCTCGGGAAAAATTACGGCTGTAGTTTCCCCTTGCTTTCAGCCGTTCGCAGTACCAGCACAGCAAGGCCGTTTTGGTTGGTGTTACAAGGCCAGATCAGTCAATCATCCAGACTGTTGCCCCTGCAACTACTGAAAAGGCTGCTGCCCCTCTTCAGGAACCACACGTTAGTCTGGCCTCTCAACAGATACCCCTCCGTTGTGGTTGCACCTACGGTACGGCTATCTGTATCGCTGAGGCACGCAAGCCTCCCCACCAACGGCAAGGTCCATGGTTATTGGGGAGGGGGGAGGCGACGAATATGTCATCTTTCAGCAGTATAACTATCTGTGTCTCGGAGCCTGAACCGTGCCACAGTGGTTTGAAGAGCATTACAGTAATCTCACATTGATGTCTCGGCGTCCAAATTCGCCTGGTGTAGATACCATGGAACCCATATGGCTCGCTATTGGCATACGTCACCACATACACAAATCAGCGTCCCCATATTTACGCGAATTACATAAACTGTGAGTATACACCTAATGCCACATACCTTCACAAAGCTATCAACAAACTATCTGATCCCTGATACGCAGAATCAGTGATGTATTTCATTCCAAAGACGGATTAAGCAGGTGATCATAATTTTTTCTCATCACTAAAAGTAAGTCTGTGATTTAGAAACTAGATTTTCTCGAAAATGACTGAGAATTGCGCTTTCCTGATTACATGTGTACTAGTCGTGCCCTGTATACTGTGTCAATATGAATTAAAACGGTGTGGGGAAGCCCTCCACGGTCCACTTGCAAGCTGTACGAGCAGGTCCGTAGCGTATGTGTCTATTGGCTGTGTGTTCTGATTGGCCTCCCTGATTTCCCGACCACCTGTTTCCCGTATGGCTCGGACGCTGAGCCTGCAGGGACAGCACGCGTTTGACGCCGTCGAAGAGTCGTGTGAAGTTAGCACCCCTTTTTCGAGAAATATACATTTTTTTCACAGTTCTTGTTAGATGTGCCATAGTTCTAGAGTTCTTTGCACAAAATTTCAATAGTTCTGCAAAATGTAACGAAGAAAACAACAATACTCGAAGAAATTTTCGTATCGAAAACATTCTTCGGCAATTTCCGCAAAATGTAAATAAGTACAAGAGTTCTGACAAGGGAACCTCCCCATCGCACCCCCCTCAGATTTAGTTATAAGTTGGCACAGTGGATAGGCCTTGAAAAACTGAACACAGATCAATCGAGAAAACAGGAAGAAGTTGTGTGGAACTATGAAAAAAGAAACAAAATATACAAACTGAGTAGTCCATGCCCAGGATAGGCAACATCAAGGATATTGTGAGCTCAGGAGCGCCGTGGTCCCGTGGTTAGCGTGAGCATCTGCGGAACGAGAGGTCCTAGGTTCAAGTCTTCCCTCAAGCGAAAATTTTATTTTCGCAAAGTTATGATCTGTCCGTTCATTCATTGACGTCTCTGTTCACTGTAATAAGTTTAGTGTCTGTGTTTTGCGACCGCACCGCAAAACCGTGCGATTAGTAGACGAAAGGACGTGCCTCTCCAATGGGAACCGAAAACATTTGATCGCAAGGTCATAGGTCAACTGATTCCTCCACAGGAAAACACGTCTGATTTTTTCTATACGACACTGGTGACGGCATGTGCTCCACATGACAGGAATATGTTGTCGACTCACCTAACTTGTACACTTGGCGAATGGGTAAAAAGATTCTTCTACCTTTTCCGATTTAGGTTTTCTTGTGGATGTGATAATCACTCCCAAAAAAGTGATGAAAACGTAAGTGTTTGTCACATAAACTGCAACAAATGAATGCAACAGTTTCACAGTCGCACAGTTTTCCCTGTGCTCTGTCAAAACATATGTTTTTAACGTTTTCAAATTTTTCCGTGTGTAGACCGTCAAATCCTGCATATGTCCAAGCAAATCTGAACATGTCCTGGAATTTTGGAGAGCGGATTATGTGTGAGTGCCTGAACCTTGATAATTGTGTGAAAATAAAAAATTAAACTTTTCACTGGAGGGTAGACTTGAACCAAGGACCTCCCGTTCCGCAAGTGCTCACGCTAACCACGGGACCACGGCGCTCCTGAGCTCAGATACTACTTGATGTTGCGTATCCTGCACATGGACTACTCAGTTTTTATATTTTGCTTTTTTTTCATAGTTCCACACAACTTCTTCCTGTTTTCTCGATTGATCTGTGTTCAGTTTTTCAAGGCCTATCCACTGTGCCAACTTATAACGAAATCTGAGGGGGGTGCGATGGGGAGGTTCCCTTGTGAGCACAGTTCTGAACAGAACTCCAAGAGTTCTATCGAAAACCCAAGTAACACTTTTTTGTGCAGCTAATAGTTTACGAGATAATTGCAATGTAAGGAGAAAATCTTTTCACTTACTGTGAAGTTGGCACCCTTTTTTTCAGAAATGTATATTTCTTTCACAGTTCTTGACGGGTATGCCATAGTTCTAGAGTTCTTTGTAAAAAAATTTCAATAGTTCTGCAGAATTTAGCGAAGAAAACAATATTCGAAAAAATTTTCGTATCGAAAACATTTTTTGTCAATTTTCCCAAAATTAAACTTGTACAACAGTTCTGAGGACTGTTCTGAACAGAACCGCAAGAGCTCTATCGAAAATTCTAATATCATTTTTCTATGGCGATAATAGTTTGTGATAAATTGATTTAATGTGGGACACACTTTCTCTACAGTGATGCCTGGATCACTCACTTCCCCTTTTTAGGTATGGAGGAAACTAGAGTTCAGTCTTGTGGAAGCCAAAAAAGGAAATGTGGGCAGCCCTTCTTTTACTGATAGCAAACTCTAGAGAAATCTCCACGCTTGTTTTTCTTCATCATGCCAACAAAAGAAAAATTCTTCCTTCATAGCTCTATTATCATTCCAGTACTAGTAAACCAGTTGTCCGCTTTCACATTTCGACCTGACTTATATATAGGTTTACACAGTCACAGAACAAAATCAAAATGTTTATTGCTCAGTTGGTAAATCCTTCTGGTTGCAACACAGCGTATATTTCCAAATTGTACAGGTAAAATACTTAAGAATCCACACTTAAGAATCCATACTCGTTTGTTTTGATTGATAAATATTGGCGAAAACTGTACCTTCCACAGAATCCTTCCAGCTTCTTGCCTACTGTAACATTTTCTCCAAGGGTGTAAGATTTGTTGCGTACAAATACAGTAAATATTTCCCGAATAGCTGTTAGCTTGTCTAATTGTCTCCTTTCATCACGAATAGCGCGACTGTAAAATCTAAGGCTCTCCAGAATAAATTTGAAACGTTTTATGTTCATTTGCGAGGTGAAATTTTTCAATGCCATCACCATCAGTTCCACACAGATCTTCCAGGCTTTATCTGTTACTTTTGTTAACAACAATTAAAAACAAGAGACTGATGAAGGCTTTCAATTCAATATCATCTATTGATTTTACCCCTCTCTCATGCTGAAATGAGGCTTTGATGCTCTCAAAATTCTGATTGGAATACAAAACTACAATAGACAAATATCGTTATCTATGAGGTAATTACAGCATCACAAATGCTGCTTTGGCTGCACCTATTGGTACAGGTAAATTTCGAATAATATTATGCTCTTCGAAAAATATGCTTTAGATTTCTTCAACATTATCTAGTACTTCCCACTTAAAATAATAAAATTCCTATAAAATAACGCAACCAGACGCAGTGTATTAATCTGATATTTGACGTTCAGACAGCGGACACTGACGATTAAACAGTTCAAACAGAATTTAAGTGCAGTTTACATTCTGGATTAGCTTTGTACTACTTACTACGTTGATAAACAAATAAATTAATCGCTGAAAAGAAATACGAAAGGGCACAGTGGATAAAAACGAGCAATCGGCTCATATCTCATCAAGAGAGCATTAGCGTCGATACTGAATCATACAACAATGAAAGGCATACATGAAGTGTATATTTTTAGAATCAGGAAGAACCAGATGAATTTTATTACGTAAAACAGTAATTGTTTTGAGCTCTCATGACATCCAGGAACCACTAACAGCTAAAAATATGCCCAGGACCCTCATGGATGAAAGTTATGTGGCAACATCACCAGACGCTAGGATACATAAAAACATGTGCTGTGTGTAACGAATAAATTTGAAATTGCTGTCGTTAATATTGTTGCAAACATTTGTTCTAGTTAGAAAGGAAGTGGGGAAGTTTGATGAGTTACACTACAGCGAGAGTTAAAAGTCTTTACAATGTATAGAAATGTAAGTATATTTACTGAATATATTGTACAAACGAACTAAGTAGTATGTTTAAATCCTAATTCAATACATGACTGATAGAGGTGTTACTATGTTGAGGGGATACAGTATTAAAGTTAATAAGAAGTTCGAAATTTGTAAATAAGAACATCGTTTATTTGGTCCTCAGTAATCCGGATTTCCGGTTTATCCGGATTCATATTTTGTGTCCCTTGGTATTTTTCTCTTTTTTCTTATAACACGAAGATGTGTAGTCTGTGAGGTACATAGGCTGCTTATCACTAGGCCGGTAATTTAGTCTAGTACTGAGTGATAACGAACTCGGAGAGTGTGAATGACACTGTTTCTCAAGTATTGTACCTTAATATAACGGTGTATTGGTGCCCATGAAGTAAGTTGCATAGTAACCACGCCAACAGCACTCCACCACAGGTCATTGTACCTCTGGTGCGCTTCTCGACAGGTGTGACACCATCTGGTTAGTGGCGCGTGTGAATGTATCTGCTCTCTCAGCCGTCTGTTTGTTTGTTTTGCACTGACGAGCCTTCTCTCTTTGAATCATCTAAGCGTGCACATCCCACAGTTACTACAGTCAGTCTTAAGAAGGTGTACTGGCATTTGTATAGTGCTGAACATTTAGACTTTTTGTATTTAGTAGAATATACATCCGGGTTTTCGATTTTCGGTTTTCGAAAATAAAAGTGAGAATTTACGATCGTCCTCATAGCTGTACTTCCAGCAGTACTTCATCTCCTGCGTTCCCAATTTCGTAGAAGTTGTCCTACGAAAATTGCAGAAGAAGCACTCGTGGACGAAAGGATATTGTGACGATATTCCTTCGTCATAGCCTGGGGTTAGAGACCCGGTCCGGCACACAGCTTTTATCTGCCAGTAAGTTTCACATCGGCGCACACCCACTGCAGAGTGAACACACAATCTATTTCATAACCTACTGGCACCATAAAAATGTTATGAGGGTTTTTAAAAGAACTCTTTCGGTGCTATCCAGAACTGTCAGCGAAAGGGTTGTGCCAATTTATTATAATGTAGACCAAGTGGGTCTCTCGAAAATGCTATTATCTCATTCACTGTTATCCCCACAAAAAATGTTATTACAGTTGTCGGTAGAACTCTTAGGATCGTGTTAAGAAATGCCATCAGATCTTTTGTACGAATTTATTACTTTTACATGACAAAAGTGAGTCCCAAATTAATTATCTCATATAATGTCATCGTCACAAATAATGTTATTATAGTTTTTGGTAGAACTCTGTGGGTGATATTCAGAACTGTCATCAGAACTATTCTACGAATTTTGCTATAGTAGAGAAAGTGAGTATCAGATTAAAACAATTATTGTATAAACTATTATCGCCACAAAAATGTTCTTATCATTTTCAATGCAACTCTTCCGGTGCTATCCAGAACTGACAACAGAACTGTTATACAAATTTATTTTTTCCAAACTGACAAATAATTTTTTACCATACCAAAATTTTGCCGAGTTATTGTTTTCTTCCAGAAATTCTGCAGAACTATTCGTGTTTTGAGCAGGGAAATCTAGAACTATGAAAAAAAATTATATTTATCGTAAAAGGGGTTCAAACTTCACGGGAAATGCTCATAAGCATTCCTTAATAAAGGCAGTTACTACGTAAACAATTACCTGCACAGAATATGTTACTAGTATTTTCGCTAGAACTCTTACAATGCTATCCAGAGCTGGCATCAGAACATACGAACAGACATAATTTTTTTTGAGTAAGTGTGCCCCACAATTAATCAATTACCATACAAACGATTATAACCACAAAAAATGTTATTATGATTATCGATAGAAGTCTTGAGGTGTTAACCAGAACTGTTCATCAAAACTGTTGAACGAATTTACTTTTTCTGTGGAGAAAGTGGGTCTAACATCAAAGCAGTTACCGTATAAACTATCATCGCCACAAAAAGATATTATTAGGATTTTCGATAGAGCTCTTGGTGTTCTGTTCAGAACTGTTGTACGAATGTAATTTTTGCGAAAACTGACAAAGAATGTATTCGATACGAAAATTTTTTCGAGTATTGTTGTTTTTTTCGCTAAATTCTGCAGGACTATTCAAATTTTGTGCAAATAACTCTAGAACTATCACATTTCTATCAAGAACTCTGAAAAAGTATATATTTCTGAAGAAAAGGATTCCAACTTCACAGTAAGTGAAGAGGTTCCCTCCTTAAATTGCAATTATCTCGTAACGTGTTAGCTGCACAAAAAATTGTAATTAGGATATTCGATAGAACTATTGGGGTTCTGTTCAGAACTGCCCTCAGAACTGTTGTCCGAATTTACTTTTTGCGAAAATTAATAACGAATGTTTGCTATACGAAATTTTTTTCGAGTATTGCTTTCTTCGTTAAATTCTGCAGAACTATTCAAATTTTGTACAAAGAACTCTAGAACTATGCCATATCTATCAAGAACTCTGAAAAAAATATATATTTCTGAAAAAAAGGGTGCCAACTTCACAGTAAGTGAAAAGATTTTCTCATTAAAATGCTATTATCTCGTAAAATATTAGCTGCAGTAAAAAATGTTACTTGGATTTTCGAAAGAACTCTTGGAGCTCTGTTCAGAACTGTGCTAAGAACTCTTGTACTTATTTACATTTTGCGGAAATTGCCAAAGAATGTTTGCGATACGAAAATTTTTCGAGTATTGTTGTTTTCTTCGCTAAATACCGAGCGAGGTGGCGCAGTGGTTAGCACACTGGACTCGCATTCGGGAGGACGACGGTTCAATCCCGTCTCCGGCCATCCTGATTTAGGTTTTCCGTGATTTCCCTAAATCGTTTGAGGCAAATGCCGGAATTTTTCCTTTGAAAGGGCACGGCCGATTTCCTTCCCAATCCTTCCCTAACCGGAGCTTGCGCTCCGTCTCTAACGACCTCGTTGTCGACGGGACGTTAACCACTAACTACCACCATCACTACCATCTTCGCTAAATTCTGCAGAACTATTGAAATTTTGTACAGAGAACTCTATAACTATGACTTAACTATCAAGAACTCTGAAAAAAATATATATTTCTGAAAAAAAAGGGTGCCAGCTTCACAGTAGGAGCTGTTACGGAATTCTTAATTAAGTTGCAATTACCTCTTAAACTATTACCTGCACTAAAAAATTCTACTAGGATTTTCGATAGAACTCTTCACGTGGTGTTCAGAACTGTCATAAGAACTGTTGTACGAATATATTTATTTTTTTCCGTAGAGAAAGTGTGTCCCACATTAAATCAATTTATCTCAAAACTATTGTCAACATAGAAAAATGTTGTTGGGATTTTCGATAGAGCTCTTGGGGTTCTGTTCAGAACTGTCCTCAGAACTGTTGTACAAGTTTAATTTTTGCGAAAATTGACAAAAAATGTTTTCGATACGAAAACTTTTTTTCGAATATTGTTGTTTTCTTCGCTAAATTCTGCAGAACTATTGAAATTTTGTAGAAAGAACTCTAGAACTATGCCATATCTACCAAGAACTCTGAAAAAATATATATTTCTGAAAAAAAGGGTGCCAACTTCACAGTAAGTGAAAAGATTTTCTCATTAAAATGCAATTATCTCGTAAACTATCAGTTGCACAAAAAAACGTTACTTGGATTTTCGAAACAACTCTTGGAGCTCTGTTCAGAACTGTGCTCAGAACTCTTGTACTTATTTACATTTTGCGGAAATTGCCAAAGAATGTTTTCGATCCGAAAATTTTTTCGAGTATTGTTTTCGTCGCTAGATTCTGCAGAACTATTGAAATTTTGTACAAAGAACTCTAGAACTATGCTACATCTATCAAGAACTGTGAAAAAAATGTATATTTCTTGAAAAAGAGGTGCTAACTTCACACGACTCCGCCGAAGAGCGTGAGGACACAGCCTCGGTTGTATGGCCGCCGCGACCCACTTCCTGAGAACCTCCTCTGTGCCACGTATCAGGGGTACATGATTCACAAGCGTTCTTCAGTGATGGACGCCACTTCATCGGCACTGAGGCGCTGTTGATGGAAGACGTGCTGGTGACTACCCTTGCGATAGTCCAGTTTGAGCTTCTGTCATCGTCAGCAGCTACACAGGGTATAACAAAAATATACGGCACAAAGTACAGTCTACATCTCTCACTCGTAGACGAAGAAACCATGTTATATGAACATGGGTCTGGAAACACTTTTGTTTCCATGTTACAACTCATTTTCTCCAACTCATTAATGATGGGAAAGATACAAACGAATGCATCAGCATACCACATGCAACTCTTTTTCACACGAGATGTTCAATATGCCCTCTGTGGGCATTGATACATGCATCAACCCGCCGTTGTAGTGAATCACGGATGCGCTGACGTATCCCTGAAATAATGCGTATGGTTTCGGCATCTGCCATAATATGGGCACGAAGCCTCTGAACATTTTGTACTGGAGTACCATACACAAAGGAGCTTTCAAATGCACCCCACAGATAAAAGTCCAATGGGTTTACGCCCGGTGAGCGTGGAGGCCAGACAACTGTTCCATGTCTACCTATCCAATTGTCACCGAATCTATAAACAAGCAATGACGTACGTCGCATGGCAACAGGGACATGTAACGCAAAACAAAACACTGGCGGTACCTAGCGTAACGAGAGGTTCGCCCCCCCCCCCCCAATTCTAACATTCTTGTGTGTTTCCCATGAGTAATAAGTTAGAGAAAATGACTTACAAAACATAGAAACAAAGCGTTTCCAGACCCATGTCCATATAACAATTGCTTTGTCTACGTATGAGGAACGTGTTCTGAAATTTGCGTCATATTTTTGTTACACTCTGTAGATAAATGGAGATGAATGATGCTTGAATATAGCCTACGTCGTAAGACTTCATTTCGTATGAATTCCGTAACACTGCAAGTTAACATTTTAAATATCTACGTTATATTACAATTCACAATAGTTGGAAAACATAGGATGCAACGGGAATTTTTTATGCTGTTCTTTTTTTTCTATTCCTCGTCATTCCTATACTATGATGCGGCTCTTAGCGATATGACCATACCGTCAAAGATTATATTACATTATATACACTTTTCTTTCCACAGACCAAGAATGAATAGATCCTCGAGCGTATGGAATATGTGCAACTGGCTTCCGATAGCGTCCCAGATGTGTTTCATGGAGTTCAGATCAGGCGAATCTGGCTGACAAGACATGAATGTCAGTTCACTTTCATATTTCTCAAACCATTGTAAAACGACTACGGCCTTCTGATACGGCCAGTTATCCTCCTGGAAGGCCGTCAGGTAAGATATGAATCATGCAAGGTTACAGGTGGCCCGAAATAATGCTGACGTAGTTCACAGCCGTCGTGGCGCCTTTGATAACTACCTCACATCCGATGGAAGTCCAGGTGACTGTATCTAATGGCATAACTTTGACCCCTTAGCCTGCGTCCGTCACGAATGCACAACGGCCCTTAATACAACCAGTTGTTAATCCACCGTAACGTTAATTTAATTTTATACATCATTACTTTTCTGCATTATCCTATAAATATTTTCCATACATAGGATACAGTAGCGAGTTTATTGGTTTGTAACCTAGTCTGTCTTGTTCTTTTGTCATCAAACCTAACGAATCTTCTTACTGCCTGAAACTGACTCACGGACGTTGCAGCTCTATGTAATAGACTGAAAAACTTCTCCAGAAAAAGATCCATGATTAGAACATCCCAACCTTTATCTGCTCCAATATGAAGTAAAATTCCCCGAAAGGCGAACATTTCTTCTCTAGTTATATCATGCTAGTTTTTTTTTTTTTTCTTTTTTTTTTGGTACACAGTCTCTTCCTGTCCCTAAGTTTGTACCCCTCATAGTTTTATCCACAATGGCTGGAGAAATAAATAAATCCCAATCATCTTTGGAGTTAAGTGATTATGCTCCATGCTGGCTCTGGTATAAATTTCACCAAACTGTGCCCAGGAGTTTTATTTTGCACGGGGGACATTACATGCATAGCATACCACGTGGAAGCAACATATATGTTAGCAGTTTCATTGCTTACTTACCCATAAGTATTATTACCTACATCGTCAACATCGTCACCACCACCACCACCACAACCACCATCACCACCACCACTACTTCATTCTTCATCCAGAGAGTTTTATGTTGTTGCCTGAGGAACTTCATGGTTTTCATCCAAAGCAGTACTCACGGGTATATCTGAAAGGACATGGTCATCGTCACCTACCAGTGAGTAACAACCGATTCATTATACTCGAAGAACGTATGCTACTTTCATTCCTGCTCCTTTTTTTGGATGTAGATTCAGACGTTCCATCAGCAAGTAATAACCTGAGTGCTCCCTTGTTTTATGGATTGCTGTACTTTTCATTGTTTAGTGTTACAAATGATCTTTACCTTTCTTTGACATGAGTATAGAATATCAAATATAGTACTGCTGTTTAGCAAGCTCCTACAACAAGTCTATGCTTCTCCATGCACTCGCTACCCTCTACTGTAGTATTTCACCCTTTTAAACAAAACTGTAGTTGCAATGAGACAGCTGAACAGAGTTGTAAGTTGTAACAATGTACTTTCTGTAATCACAACAATACATTTGTGTGTCAATAATGCATTCTTTCAATTCCACCAAAAAGGAAGTGATTACGACGGAATCTAATTTAGTGACATTACAACAGAAATCAAAGGAGTTCATCGGACCTAGTGATGTAAATGTGTGGCATAGAGAAGAAAATATAAGTGACACTAAAACTAATGACACAGATTTCTAATGATAACTTTAATAGGTTATTTAATATTGCAAAAGAGCGTACCTGATGAGTGGAGGATCAATTTTAAGTCCTTCATGCATCAATTACAATTTAAAACTCTGTCTGGGTCCACTGGACCCAGGATATGCATAATAGGGTTAAGAAAAGAAAAGAGCAAATACGAATATGTCCACAACACTAAGCTGCCTCAGAAGTTAACATGATCTGACTCTTCAAGTAGGAAAAAAATTGAGGCAGATGAATCTTTTTTGGCGTGGAATACTTCAAAGAGAAGTCAGTTCATACGCGTAGTTATGAGCTGTGTTTTCATCGCATTCGGTCTTCGCTAACCGCTCCTGGCACTCTCCCCACATAACCGAAAAGTTTGATTACACATCGAAGACGCCCCTGCTCTCAAGAGCTTGCAGAAATTGATAAGCAGTTAATATATTGTACAGACACAGTAGACTGTTAAGCATATTTCCCATTACTGAATTTCACGTGGGTATGGTGGGGCTTTCTGAATCATGGAGCTACGTGGATAGAAAAAAGAAAATATTCTATTACTCAACCCATGTGCACAGGTTGGGCGTCGTCATGTTATAGGATCGTTGCTAGACAAGTCGTGCTCAAGCGGCAAGAATTTTCTTTTCCAAATGTATTTAATCCACATAATAGAAGGAAATAGAAGAGACAGTACTGCTTGTAATAATGTGCCACACAATAATAAGTCTGTTTAAAATAAGAGCTGTTTAAATATACCAATACTAGCTATAAAGGTTTCCGCTACCCGTCGTAAAGCATTCACCATATCGGTTAACAGAACGACAAGCGTCATTTGTTACATATTTGAGCAAATGGTTACATTTAAAAAATAATAGGGGAGCGGGGCTCGCGAATCAGTCTTCGTGAGGCTTTATGAATCGGAATATGATATGTATTGTTTCCTCTTTATTGAAGTATTTATGCAGTCTAATTATACACGATAATCAATCAGCCTCCATTATAAAAACAGAAGTGAAACCCGGCCCTGCAACTCCTAACCCTCCAAGAAATTCGGAAAGTCAGAGCTCATCAATTTTATTATCACCATTTTCTTCTGTTTTGCCAACCCCCACGAAAACCACCGGTGAGGCAAAAAATCGGCTTGCCAACTTGCTTCACCAGTTCATCTCATTTTTACAAGAGGGAAGAGAAAAATGCATTTTGAAAACTTCCAAAGAAAGAAGGTCAAGGGTTGCAGAAACGTGACGGATGTTCAAGAGAAACTTTCAAATTCAGAAGAGAATTCATCTTCATCATCGCCTGAAGCTGAGTCACAGCAATAAAACATTCCGTATGGTTTCTGCAACATCAAGCATTACGTCCCTATATGTGTAAAAAGGGAGAATGGATAGGTGTGAAAAATGCAGAGAGTGGTTTCACAAAATCTGTATGGAGGCTGATAGTCGTAAACAGTTCCGCTGTGGGCAATGCATGTAACGACTACTGGAACAGTTAAAAAGTGTAACTCCACACATATGATAAATTTAAGACAATTTACAATGATTCACGTAGCCACGTTTATGATTCAAATAGTCCGACAAATTTGTAAGTTCTCCGTTGTTTCATGGTTTAAAATTTTACTATTTATAGTGAAGAAGTACAGCAATGTATTTTTTATCATACAAAACTTATAACTATTATCTATTCACCACTAAAATTTAATGTGCGTAATAAGATATTTACTGTCCCATTCAGACCCAAAAATCTGAAATGATTCATTTATCCCCACATTACGTTACATATCATCGTTGTAATTACATATAGCTTACTGGCATTAAAAAAAAAAAAAAAAAAGAAACGCGGAAAAAAGAAAAAATACAGAATGGCGGGAGTATCTTTACCCCTATCAGTACGGCTGACTCACCCATAGAAAAGGAAAACTCAAGGATCAATATTACCACATTCGCAAATTACGGTTATTGTTAACATCGCGCTGCTACAAATGTGCACCTTGCGAAGAAAACAGGAAAAGGCTTCCTAATGTATTTAAGAGACTTAATCAAGTATAGTTAAATTTTCCACGTACTTTATCGGGTGAAATAAATGAAAGTTGTCTTATGTAAGTCCCTTTGGGAGCACTTCATTTACATATTACTTGGTCCTCATAGTTCCTGATACGTACGTTAAGCATTTTGCGGTTGAGGCACTACAGCAAGGGTTCTGAATGTAAGTAGGCTGTTTAGGTTTTTTTTTGGTAACGCCACCTCTGTATGAAAATCACTGGCTGTGCTGTGTGCAGTCTGTGGCTGCTTTGCATTGTTGTAATACTCGCCATTGTAGTTAGTCTTGTGAAATATTTTGAAGACATGTTGCACAAGAATCAGTACCTGTCAAACCCATACAGCCCCTCAGAACTCATCCGCATTTGCTTAATCAAATTACCTGAACATTTACGACATATTATTTTAGCAGGACGTTGCAAAGACGCTACTAATGAGTGACAATTTACCTGCACAGTTTTTCTGTATTGTTCTGGAAAGTAAAACATGTTTTAGTAGTAACTTTTGTGGTATAGCTACAATGAGACAGCCTTTTCTGTAGCACAACAATACGTTACATTATAGTACTTTAGGGACCGTTACAAGAACTGGAAATTGACACTGACAATCGCGGAACGCAGGAGCGCAACAATTACAGATCATATCCGTCGCAATTCCACGATGAAAGAAATAATAACTGGACGCGACAAGGCTATTCTCACAACACAAATCGTGACCAAAAAAGACACCACCCATATGACAACCGTTGGCAGAATAATAGGTACAGAGAAAGATCGCACTTCCATAGTAATGAATATGATAGAGATTACCATAGAAACAGACAATATGGGAACCAAAACAATTATCAAGGGAGACAGAATAACTTCAGATGCAGCAGTTCGGCGCACAGTTACGATTCAGGGAGAAATTCTCCACCACGTGACGGACAAGGAAGAAACTACGGAACCTACCGACATGACGACAGACGAGATATTCGTAATGTCAGACCAGAATTGCATCAGAACTGGCGGGATTTAAACAGGGCAGGGCCCTCTCGTCACGGTGAATTTGTAGAAGTTAGGTCTCCTAATCCCAATAACGGCGCGCGCCAACAAAGAGACAGACAATGACTCGCACAGCAGGCAGCCGCGTGCGCCCGCTGGCTCCGAGAAAAATAACATAAGACGCTAGCCTTGAGAAAAATTTTAGCATTCTTTACCGATGTATAAAACATGACAATTGCTTTTCAGTTGAAAGTCTGAGTACTATGAAGAGTAAAGGTTTACACCACATTTCACATGTAAAACCGTTTATTGAGAGATAATCTGCTTTTTAACTTAGTCTTTGCCATAAAACTTTTCACTCCACGCTACTAGTACACTTTGTCACTCTGAGAAACTGTTAACAGGCAACAATGTTTGAAGTTACATATCCAGTCAAGAACCAAGAGAATTTATTTCAACAGAAATTACGAATGCATTGTTATAGTGAACAGACGACACAGTGTTGTTATTTGTACATTCTTGCTTGTTAGTTGCATGATTACGTAACGACTATAAGGCTCACATACTTAGAACATTTACCAGTACTGCTAATGAGATTTTAATGCAACATTTTGGTTTACTTGAAAATACATTCTGGATTTAAAGTACTTTCAGTGAGATACCAGATGACACAGTGGTTAGTTTATGTGACAGCTACACGATTTTATCACGACGCTACTAATGAGTGACAATTTACCTGCACAGTTTTTCTGTATTGTTCTGGAAAGTAAAACATGTTTTAGTAGTAACTTTTGTGGTATAGCTACAATGAGACAGCCTTTTCTGTAGCACAACAATACGTTACATTATAGTACTTTCTTGATCACGGTAAGGTACGTAATAACTACGATATCTATAAGCAAAGCATTTCACTTTTGTTTATCATGAGGTAAGTACATTGACTTCTGCAGAACTTAGCTTTCGGAGGACGATAACTACGAGACTTCCACAGAGATTATGTTGCAACAAGACGCACATTTAGCGCTACAGGACACGTATTTGAGTGATTGATTTTGTACTTAAAATATTTATTTTTAAAGATTTTTGAAGTGCAATGATACAAGGGTTTTCCGTCATACATTTCATTCCATTGCTGTAATCTGTATCACCTGAGGGTATTATACATTAATCCTCAGGGGGGTACACGCTTACTTTGTGTACCATGTGTGTGGCAACCACAAGGAGCCCTAGCTAATATGGTATTTGCTTATACAACTTTACACATCGGTACCATATTTCTCTAACACAAAATTACACAGCTATCTGATCATTTAACGGAGAGATAAACATTTGTTTTTTACTACATCAGTGACACATGTTTACGCAATTACACAGTTGGATAACTTCACACTTATGAAATTGTATTTTGTCTGTACTTTGTGAACTGTTCATATTTTTTCGGAACCACTGTGATACTACGAGAGCTTTGAATGATGTATTTGGTATGGGATCATGATTTTTAAAGTACGTTTGAGGTAGATGACACTACTGAAATGAGCAGAGAATTTTCTTTAGGTTTTGAAATTATTGTAGAAAGCTACGACGTTTTTGAGATTTGACTGAGGTGTTATGATGTTATTATTATGACGACGATGTGTATTATGCTGTTGAGGTATGTTTATGATCAATAAGCTGATGCTATATAAGGAATGTGATTACGTGTTTATATGTATATGAATAATGAATAGAAGTTAGGGACTATGGTTTGTGAAAAAGGTTGTTGGAAACCAAGAATCGTACTTTAAGAGTTATGAAATGTGTGTATATGCGTGAATGTATCACAATGCTGGCGAAAATTTTTTGGACACTGTTATATTTATAGGATTTTGTTTCTACAGATTTGTAACCCAAATTCTTGACCTGTAAAATATATTTATATGAGACTGTCACTGTAGCGGAAACTGGTGTCATAAATATTTCGGTAAGAAAGTTCAGTGACCAGCTGCACGTAATGCGTCGTGGGCACCCAGCTGAGCGGCCAGGTGTGTCAGATGCCTGAAAGAAAAGCCATTATTGCGAGCCCTTTTCAGCGGCACAGGTAGGAAAAAAAAAAGGGGGGGCCATTCTCCTCGCTATTGACGATCCTTTGTAGAAAGCATCGTAAATACGACACGCTAATAATAACTTGGAAACATTCTTACATCTGCACACCTGATTACGACAAGTGTCTATCTACGAGAATTGAGAGAATTTCTACTAACTTACGAAATGCCTCATGACTACTGAATGATTATTTTATGCTTTACTTTGTACATAGTTGCTTATTTCATTTGATATCTAGTTTCTAGCTGCACTGCAGCATTGGTTAAAATAAAATTTTATAGATGTACTAATATAAATATTTTCTGTCTACAGATCGAGTAAATAATAATTTTTTCAAAAAAAATGAGGGAGCACAAAAAGACATTTACCTTCACAGGAACTGCAATCATAGTTTTCTTTTCAAGTACTTGTTAATTTCTTTTGTAGAATAAATTGTGATGCATCACTCTTGTGTTAAGATGTGACATAGGTATTAGACATGGCCATTTTTAGTGTAATACTTTTTCTGCTTGAACTTTGTCATGTTTAGGTATAAGTTATGCTGTTTGCCAGGCATAGTGCTACTGAATTTTAATTTGTGTTACTCTGCTAAGCCAGATTTATTTTTCTTGTTCGCTGCACATTGCCTTATATTAATCGTAATATTGCAATTGCTTCGCTAATTTCTAAAATGCTGCTTCCTTTGCAAATCTGCACTTTTTTGTCATTGCTGTTTGCGTTAATTGTTTTATGTGCTGCTGCATTGCCTCGTCCCTTAGTTTAGCATCTGAGCTCAGTAGATTTAAGTTAGCTTAAGAGGGGGTAGACTATATAAGAAACTAGTTGTGATGAATGGAAAGAAGTGCATTGAAGGTATATGAAAACGTTTTGGGCCAAAATGAGTATTGTACAATGATCCGTAATTATTTTGAAAGAAATATGAACAGAGTAGAGAAAGCAGGTATTGATAGGACTTTTTGGAAATAATGAGGAACGAAGGGAGATCTCCGAGAAGTAAAGAAAATTTTGTTTGCAAAATACTGCAGTAAAAGAAACCCTGTCCTTTCCTTGTGTTATCCCACTATGTGTTTGTGTACCCATGTGTATTTGTTTTCTTCCTGTCTCTGTGTACTGTTTCATAGAATTTTTTTCTCTTCTAATACTAAGTTACATTCACTATGATGAGGAATACTGTTATCCTAAAATACAATTGGCATTAATAATATGTTATATACTTTGTTAAGATTTTTAGACATTATTTATTCTGTTTTGTGTTAATGCTCATGTGTGAAGTTGATGTTTCGAAAGTTATTCTGATCTTTTATGTATGTACTCATGTCATAATTCCTTTAACACTGACGTATATAATTATTTCGATTCTTTTGTAAAGCCTGTTTTACTACAAATGTCATCTGTATTGTCATGTTCTTTAATTATGTATTTTGTACCATTGTTATTGTATACTTATGTTATAAAATTGTAATTGACACCAGTTCATCAAATTAAGTAACTTGTAAGTTACATTTCACTGCACACGTTTCTGTTGGTCATGGTATATGGACAATATGTGAGAAGTAGGAACTGATAGTGTTTGCACGTGTGTTAATAATTCAGCAAGGGACTGGATAACAGCATTGCTGGTTCTGAGGACAATTCTAAAAACTTTGTGAGTGCACAAGTGGTGGTTATGGACTTGCTACATTATCCGCAAGACTCTTCGATGGTGATTGTGCACCTGCATAGTCACAACAGATGGCTGCTGGCCATCTCTACAAGGACTACAGTGAGTCTGCATCTTTGGTGGCCCACCAATACCGTAATCTCTACGAGGACTACAGTGGGTCTGCTCTGTGATGACCTACCCACCAATACTCCTCAAAACTTCGACTGACTCCGCTGTGGGTTTGCTCTGTTGTGGCCCATGACCTGTCTGCATGTCGAGAGTCAGCACTGTCTTTCCGTTTGAAGGACAACGATACTTCTTCAAGACTGCATGGAAATCCACTACTTCCGTGTGCATTTTCTTTTACTGCTCAGACTTTGAGAAAAACGCTGCAATGTGATGAATGATCTGGACTGTCTTTATGGACTGTGAGAAAATTTTAGCTTTTGACCAACATTGTATCAATAAGTGTGTGCATTTGATTTCTTTGTTCTTATAATTACGATTATGAAAAATTTTAACAAATATGTATTGGCCAGTGCCCAAAAAAAAATTGTAAAATTTTTTTGTGGGGAGCATGGGGGCTATGTAAGTAGGCTGTTTAGGTTTTTTTTGGTAACGCCACCTCTGTATGAAAATCACTGGCTGTGCTGTGTGCAGTCTGTGGCTGCTTTGTATTGTTGTAATACTCGCCATTGTAGTGTTAGGCAGCTGGCTGTGAACAGCGCGTAGCCGCGTAGCGTTGCGCAGTTGGAGGTGAGCCGCCAGCAGTGGTGGATGTGGGGGGAGAGATGGCGGAGTTTTGAAATTTGTCATGAACTGCTATATATATATATATATATATATATATATATATATATATATATATATATATATATAATGACTATTAAGGTAAATACATTGTTTGTTCTCTATTAGTATCTTTCATTTGCTAACTATCCCTATCAGTAGTTAGTGCCTTCCGTAGTTTGAATCTTTTATTTAGCTGGCAGTAGTGGCGCTCGCTGTATTGCAGTAGTTCGAGTAATGAAGATTTTTGTGAGGTAAGTGATTTGTGAAAGGTATGGTTTAATGTTACTCAGGGCCATTCTTTTGCAGGGATCTTTGATAGTCAGATTGCGTTGCGCTAAAAATATTGTGTGTCAGTTTAAGCACAGTCATGTATAATTGTTCAAAAAAGGGGACGTTTCATGAATAGCAAAGTAAAAGTTAGGTCGTTGTCTCGAATCTCACTCTTCGAATTTAATTTCCTGTACCTACATCGGATTGCAAACATATCACAACAACGCAAGCAAACAAAAGTTTGGGAAAGGAAATGGGAATTAATTAAATTGTTTTAAAACAATGGACTATTTATTAACATTGTCTGTCAAAACAGGACTGTCAGAAGATCTGCTGAAACGCTGACTACTGCCAGCTGCACTCCGATGTACCTGCCAACGATACAAAAAAACTGTACGCATCAATTATTAGTGACACTCTAACTCATTAGGTACTAATTACGTTAATCACAATTTTCATGTTTGTACCATGCGTGTTGCTGCATCCGCTGTTCTATTGTCTTAATCTTGTGTCTACAGCTTAATTTGAATGATTCTCTCGGTCGTTGTCTACCTCCGCGCGAGCGCGCACCACTGTGTGTATGTGTGTGTGTGTGTGTGTGTTTGTGAGTGGAGTGTGTGTGTTCATTCCCCCTCCCCATAATAACTCTCCTTGATAATGCTGTATATTCGTTTAAAAGGCTGTTACGACCATCTTGATTTTGAAATGAAAACGTTGTTCAATTTTGCCGTTGAGTTTTCTTCAGCGGAAAGTTATTGGTATAGGCAGCGGATGGATTTAATTATTATTAACTTTGTGTTTGTTAGGTAATTGTTGCCGGCCATTAGGTGGTCAACGTATGCAGAATGTGAGCTGTTCGTTTTTGAAGAATATGTCGTCGCTTGGACACACGTCCGTTTCACACTGTACCTCGCCGCAGTGTGAAGTAAATATTTGCTTCAGCTCGCCTCGCCACAGAGATATGCCCACTCTTGTTTTTCTTCTTTCTTTTTTTTTTTTTTTTTGCAATTTCGAGTGCAACCTGACCATTGTCGATTGTCATTGTCATTACCGGTATGGTACAGTACTAGAAGAGTGATTACTGATGCTTAACCAAGAACCGGGTACTACTACGTTTTCTGAAAAAAGTTACGGCACAAACAACTTTCTGGGGAGGGCGGTCACAGCTCAAAGACATTGTGAATGTGAATAAGAATAAAAAACACTCAATAACCATTTAAAACATCATAAAATACAATAACAATTAAAGTAAAGGATGATGAAATATTTACAAGAGCCACATAGCTGCATGAAGGTCTTTATTTCACGCCTCGATGACGCGTCTTCAGGTTTATCTGCCAAGAATAAAAATCACTTTGTGAAACTTCCCGAAATAGTAGAAACACAGAACCAGAGATAGACATGGAATTTAACAAAAAAGAATGATATATACTTACGATGGTTACATTTTCATAATGTAGATGGACAATTTTGGAGTCCCAGCACTCACAAAGTTATCCGCTGTCATAGTAAAATTGAGTACACTCAAAGATCTTTGTCAAAAATAGACAAAGCATGATTTCTCAATGAGCCAGGCGTAGAAAAAAACGAGGAAAAGTTTAATAATGAATGGGACACTAATGTTAACGTGGATAAAATGTCTAAAAAATTAACTAACGTCTAGGGGAAGTATTATGTACAGGGGAAAATATAATTCAGAAAGTAATACTATGGTATAGACCAAAACGCCCAGAATGCAAGAAATACGAAAAGTAGTTTACCGGATAACATTCCGTAGGGAATATTACAGGATTCGTTAGACACTGTATAAAAACGATGTAAGTAAAACTTAGAATCCTGTATGATGCGCGTACATCCGCCTTACTGTTAACGGGCAAATGCCGGAGAAGGCAGCCCGTGGAGGCTAGCAGAACACTGGAAAGCGGAAGGCCAAGGAAAACAAGATAAACATACGAACAGCCGCAAGGAGGAAATCATAACTAGGAAAGCAACCGACGGCTTGGAACTACTTTGCATAACTTCAAAAAATCCGTACTTTATTTTAGATGTAAAATAAAAGATTAAAGATTATCTGCTTTACACTGTTGTTGTTGTTGTTGTTGTGGTCTTCACTCAGAATACTGGTCTGATGCAACTCTCCACGTTACTCTATACTGTGTAAGTCTCTTCATCTCCGAGTAACTACTGCAACCTACATCATTCTGAATCTGCTTGCTTTAATCACCTCTTGGTCTCCCTCTACGATTTTTACCCCCTAAACTTCCCTCCAGCACTAAACTGCTTTACACTAGTACCTCAGCATTATAAAATTACCCAAGGATTGGTACTTTAGTATACACAGTTGCTAGATGTCATAAAACCATCTGAGTAACTAACCGGCAACATTTCAGATAGTCAAAGTTCGATAAGATATTGTAGTGTCAGTTCAATATGATTGTTCAAAGTTGAACCTGGGGCTTTTTTTAATGCCTTCATGATATGCATTTCCCCCAAAACATTTCCTTTTGTTTCCTTAAATATAATACGGAAATTCATTTCAATGTTGGGAATAGAGTAACCCGTTTCTTTTAGATGAAATGAGATAGCTGATTTGGGTAGGCGAGGTTTACGTGTTCCTTAAGCGGTATATTAAAATTGCGCCCAGCGTGGCCTATATGTTTCTAGGGGCAGTCACTGCAGGCTTTCTCATAAACCCCAGAGCCCTTACATTTAGTGTATTCGGTCTGTATCTACTACCAACATTCCTTGGCAAAAAAATACTGGACGGATATTTTTTGTTTTTAACTTTCTGCCAACATATTACAATAGACTACCGAAAGACGCTACTCTATGGTAACATGGCCTGACACTATTTTGACCAGATGGTTGCAACGTTGTGGCCGTACTAACAGTGTTCACCGAATGGACAGAGCGAGCGGACTTTTTCTTACTGAGGACATCTTTGTTGACCTTCTCAACAAAATTGCTATCGTCATCATTCATATACTGAATAGTGCGGTATTCTCGTTGAAAGGCTTCCTTTTCAAGCGGTATGTTATGCAAACTGTGTAACAGTACCCTGTAAATTGCCTTTTTGTACTTCATGGGACTGATAGATAGTCATGCCAGTAGCAGTAAACTTCCGGAAAAGATCAAAAGAGAAAGTAGCTACTTTCATAGTTACACGTAGGTCCAAATTACGGTAAGGAGTTATCCACACTGTGTTCGATCACTAGCAGTGACAGCCGGAGGCTTCCGGCTAAAGAAGTCACAGTCATTCTGCCAACGTTCTTGACAAAGGGTCAAGTTACTATCAGGAAGCTGCTGGGTCAGTCGTAGGGGTGGATTTCTGGAACGAAGTCTTTTTGTCCTCAACGCTGGAATATCATCTTGGATGGGAAATTGAAGATTATTCAGTATTTTGGAATATTCTTCCAGGAGAGCTTCTTGTCTTCTGAACAGAGGAGGAGCTATGTGGTTGAGTGTTGGGACATAAGGGAGTTATTCTTATGCACCTGGAAATGATTCTCATGGTTTTACTGAGCTGAGTGTCTATCTTATTTACGTGAAGGCTCTTCAGTCACACCGTAGCACAATATACAGCTGTAGAAAACCCTAAACTGAGCGCCGAAGTTCGAAATATATCTGCTGATGCTCCACCGCTGGTACTGCAAATTTTCTATATAAGGTTTTCCACGTGCTTTATTTCCAAGATGTTTTTGCTATGTGGTTCCTGAAAGAGAGCATCATATTAAGAGTCACTCCAAGATAACGTGGGTGACTCTGGCAGGGAAGCACAGATTCGTACATATGGACCTGCTGACTTTAGTTCTAGAAAGAGGGGGATGAGTCTTGACAAGGTAAAATATTTAGGTATTTTTTGAGATCTTCATTTAGAGTGCTTTCAGCACTTTCGAAGTCTTTGTGGTGAACCTAAAGTGCTAGATCGTCAGCATATTCAAACTTCTTTGCACTGATTTCAGATACGTCAGAAATATAAAGTGTAGGGGTAATACTGACCCCTGAGGTTATTTTCTTTGCTTATGACGTTACCATGTACTGCTCGTAAGTGCCTATCTAAGAGCATGTTAGAGATCAGTCTCATTGCAGTTTGGCATGGAATGACTCTTGTCAGCTTATATAAGAGCCTTTCTTTCCACACTGTATTGTAAACAGCAGTCAGGTTTCCAGCTGTTTCTGAAGTCCATCTTCTTGTCTGTGTTTAGGCTTAGACACCGGTCTGTGCAGCCCCTTTTTGGTCTGTAATCTGATTGTTCCACAGGGATGTTTCTCAGGATTCTTGTGCCTACGCTATTTAATAGAAGACGCTTGGTTGGTTGATTTGGGGGACCGAACAGTGAGGTCATCAGTCTCACTCACCAAAGAAAGCTATGAAACAGAATTATAAGCAGTCCAACTCATAGCCACCAACAATGATTACAACACCCAGATAGTGTATAGACTCAACCAAAAAATCCAAATACAACAAGGAAAAATTGAAGCAAGCAAGAACACAAACACTGAAGAACCCCACAGACACTACAGCAGACACGGAAACACAAAAAATAACACTTATAACATGACTAACAGAAAGAAACGGTACACTTTAACATATAAACACAATTCAACACACAGGGATTACACATTGCTTACAGGACAAGAAACACACTCCAGTCACATTTACAAACAACAACAGACAACCATGATAAATGCCAAGGAGCAGGTATATACCAGTTAGAGTGCCAAGAATGTGAATCATTATATCAGGTAATGACAGGCAGAAATTTCGAAACTAGGTACAAAGAACATATAAGAAGATGTAAGTATGAAAATAGCTATTCTAACTTTTTCAGACACCTGATAAAACATGGACATGAACCGTCCAACATGGAACAAGCCATGAAAATTATTAGAGTGAACAATCACAACAAAAAACTCTTGTCATTACAAGAAAACTTTCATATATAAAGAGTCCTTGCAATAAAAAAGAAAGTAATTAATGACCAAATCAATATAAGAAATAAGTCTCCAATCATGTTAGCCACAAAACCAACAAGAAACAGAAATCTGAAACATAACCAGAGTAAATAATTAATGACTTTTCCTCTTCCCCCTTCTTTCTCGTTCTCTCACTCTTTCTCTCTCTCTGTAACACACACACACACACACACACACACACACACACGCAAATAATTACTTATTAAAAAAATTTTTTAAAAATCTCTCATAAGAAACGGCACATAACAAACCCCCCCCCCCCACACACACACACACAAGAAAACAAATGAAAAATACCAATCGACAAACACAACACAAAGAAAAGACGAAAGACAAATGCACAGCGACAATTGGCAACACTACACTCTGTAAACACACACATTTTGATCACAAAATGAAAAGAGTGAGTGATGTGTTGTAACAAATGTAGTGAACAAACGCCGGAAATCGGCCAGCTGGAGCATGGGGACCGAATGAACACATCTCCAGGACCACACATATTGACTAACAACACTAGAAATGGTAAGTAACACGAAACTATATTTAACATCACGATATTTGCGCTACAAAAGTTGTTTCGAATCTGAAAAACAAGGGAAAAACACGACAAAATGTAACATATTGTAACTTCTAAATAATACATTTATTGTGTATCTAAAAAGAAACATGTATTACAGGCCACTGAAGATGCTTCACAAATAAAAGGAGCGAAACGCGTATGGCAAAAAACACAGTGCCTTTCATTTAGTTGCATAGATCGAACACACCTCCATGAATTTTGAAGCAATTAAGGAACGAAGGAAAACGAAAAACAATGACGACTTACGAAAGTATTGGTATATCGTTCCGCTTGTTCTGTTCTAGCGGGCTAACAGAATATTTGAGTTCCTGATACCCTATAATAATAATGGTTCCAAGGTCAAGAACATCGACATCGGCGGTGAGAGCGGTGTGCTGACCACACTCCCCTACATACCGCATCCGAATGACGCCATTGGCGGAGGGTGGCATGCCGTTCGACCTCCATCGACTGGTCCGTCTGGGTCAGGACGCGGAGCTTTGCTTTACTAATCGTGATTATGTATGAGAATGTCCGCCCCCGGTAGCTTAGTGGTCATCGCGACGGAATGTCAATCCTAAGGACCCGGGTTCGATTCCCGCCTGGGCCGGAGATTTTTTCCGCTCATGCTGTTGTGTTGTCCTAATTATCATCATTTCATCCCCATCAACGCGCAAGTCGCCCAAGTGGCATCAAATCGAAAGACTTGCACCAGGCGAACGGTCTACCCGACGGGAGGCCCTCGTCACACGACATTATTATATTATCTAGGAGAATGAAGTAATCACAACAGTAGTGTTTTATTATTGAGATAAAATTATTTCTAATTCCTTAAGTTACATCGAAGTTTCAACGTTCTGTGCGTATTTTCAAAACAGATATAGGTTCCATGAAGAATACTTCTCTCAGAGATAGTCACATAAACTGTTCAAAAACAAGATTTGCACCAGCAACGTGTGAACAGGCGTGGACTTAGAATCAAGAGGAAAAGAGAATTAAAAAATACGTTTTATGAAACAAAAAGAGGCTTTGCTGTGAAATAAAAACAAAACAATTACCTAAATAAAGAAATCTTTTTGAAAATTCACAACTTCCCATAAATATGAAATCAAAATCTTTTGTAACGTTCTTTACAGTGTTGCTTCACCTCGTGCATTGTAACTTGCTTGGATTGTCCTTGGTAAACTATCCACAAAGTGGTGGAGATTTGGTTGGTCTGTCCTGCGCTACTCTTTGGCAGCGCTTTTCCTCATATCAGCCACTGTGTCAGGGAGATCTCTGCGATGAGGTAGTGGAAGGTCAGCCGGGCTTATGACAACAAATACCGGAAGAAATTCCACTCGGTTGATGGCAGACTATTGGAACAAGGTGTTCACGAGGTGGGCGCTTTGTACGACGAGGTCATACTTTATTTATATAATCAACACTATGGTTTTTCTTTTGTATCGTTATTTCATCCCCTACGCCTCATAAGGACTGTCAGTGGATCCGCTATGGTATGAAAATAATGGTATATTGTAATAGCAAACGATGTGTGTTCTGTCTGTTCACACAAAGTTGGCAATATTTGCCTTAAGTAATGGTTCCTCAGTGTATTTCTGTAAGACTGCCAAGTATCGATATGGCACACATACGCGACCGTTCATGCAATCACTCGTTGTGCCGTAGGCTGCTGTCCGGCTCTGCTTTCCCGGTGATGTATAGGCCACGACTGCACTTTCTATTTATCCACCTACAGTTGGTGCAATGTATATTTTATATACCCTTTTTTTATGTATCTGACAGACCAATGGGGTGCCGTTTATTACGAGTGGAAAGTGTCCTCATTGTTGTGGTGGCATGTATGAATGTTAATAAGAAGGTACGTAACCTAGCGCTTGTGCATTTTCTATCACTGATATATGGATTTGTACACAGAGACAAATTTTTTCGTTACGCCAGTTCCAGTGAGATCAACGAAGTTAAGCACTGTCGGGCTGGGCTAGCACTAGGATGGGTGACCATCCAGTCTGCCGAGCGCTGTTGGAAAGCGGCGTCCACTCAACCTTTATGAGGTAAACTGAGGAGCTACTTGATTGAGAAGAAGCGGCTCCGGTCTCGTAAACTGACATATGGCCGGGAGAGCAGTGTGCTGACCACATGCCTCTCCATATCTGCATCCAGTGAGGCCTGTGGTCTGAGGATGATGCAGCGACTGGTGGTAGCATTGTGCCTTCATGGTCTGTTCGGACGGAGTTTATTTTTAGTAATGGTTTTACTTTTGGTCAGTTGTAGATCTGATGACGAGGCTGATTTGTGTCGAAACCGATCACTGTGAAATAAAATAAAATACTAACCGATCTTGGCTGCATAAGATTTTCCTATAATAGAATGTTCGTTAGGTGTTTACCACGTCCCACCGGTAATTGAGTTATGCATTGCAGATATCTACATCTACATCTACATGATTACTCGGCAATTCACATTTAAGTGCTTGGCAGAGGGTTCATCGAACCACAATCATACTATCTCTCTACCATTCCACTCCCGAACAGCGCGCGGGAAAAACGAACACCTAAACCTTTCTGTTCGAGCTCTGATTTCTCTTATTTTATTTATTTGATCATTCCTACCTATGTAGGTTGGGCTCAACCAGATATTTTCGCATTCGGAAGAGAAAGTTGGTGACTGAAATTTCGTAAATAGATCTCGCCGCGACGAAAAACGTCTTTGCTTTAATGACTTCCATCCCAACTCGCGTATCATATCTGCCACACTCTCTCCCCTATGTCGTAAAGCGTGCCATAATAGTGGAGAATAATAATCCATTGATACCTTGCCACCAATGCAGCAATATTTGTTAAATAAATATTAATTTTCTATTAACTCACGTAAGTAGCCTTAAATTTGTATCTAATCGGTTAGCCATTTACACCAGAAATCCTTCTTGAAATGTTCTTCCAGATGGTATATTTGGTTTTATCGTAGATGAACAGCTTCTGGCAGCAATTACTCATACAGATTCTGCATATTGACGATTACCCACTATTGTCAGTAATGAATATTGGACATCATTATAACACTTTCACCTAGTGGTGGGGACTGTAAATCCCGTGCTCACCACGCGACCACTTCTTCACTTCTTCGGCTCGTCTGGTTTCCTAATCCCTCTCCAGCTCCTCTTATCGTTCATGTCCCAATGACAGCTGAGACGTATACAACACTGCCGGCCAGCTTACAACTGGTTACGCCCGCCAGGTGATGACCGCTGCCTGTCTAAATAATGGATAGTGGGCAGCCTGAGGAGAACGTAACAGAACTGCGCTCCGTTTGTTTGGAGGTAGCTGGGAGTGCTGCGTTGGCCCAGTAAGCATACACAATCAGCTTGGTCCCTAGGCGTCCATTACGCACAACATAACAAGGCCTCCAGCATCACGCCGAGCGAAGAAAGTGGGTAATGAGACACTTGAATGGAACATAGATCGTCTAAGAAAGCGATAAAAATTAGATATGAAAGACATTTGAGATTTTTTTTGTTTTTCATTATCTGGGTGACTAGTTGATTTTAACATTATTCACGTCAAAATAATAACTGGAACTGAACCTTATCAGAGTTATGTTAGAAGGACGTAAGGTTAGGGTTTAACGTCCAGTCGATGACTAGGTCATTAGGAACAGAGCTATAGTATATCATTCGTAATGTTATATGCTTGGTGTTATTGTGTTCATATCGCAGTATTAAGCGCCGGTCGTGCATTGCTATCTCCGAGTTCACTCAGTTGCCGCAATTGAAAGAAGACGTAATGCGTGAACTCTCGCTGACCTAAAACGCGAATCTTGTAGGTCATGCTAAAAGAATTGTACTTTAATTAGAAGTAAACAAATGTTTGACTAATTAATGCAAATGAATAAAAAATGGTCGTCATCCTTTGTTACTTATCGAGTATTGGACCAGATTTGTGACACGATTCAAGACTTCCTTGCAGGTAGAACTCAACACGTCACTCTTAACGGAACAAAATCGACAGATGTAAAGGTAATTTCCGGAGAACCCCAAGGAAGTGTGATAGGGCCGTTACTGTGTACAACGTAAATAAGTGATCTAATAGAGTGCGTCGGAAGCTCTTTAAGACTGTTCGCAGATGACGCGGTTGTCTATAAGAAAGTAGCAACGCCAGAAGACAGCATCGATTAGCAGAATGACCTGCAGCAGATTAACGAATCGTGCAGGTTCTGGCAGTAGAATCTGAACGTAAATAAATGTAACATAATGCGCATACGTAGGTGAAGAAATCCACTACTGTACAACTAAACTGTTGATAACAAATTGCTGGAAACAGTACCTACCATAAAATATGTGGTGTCACAGCCAGACACCACACGTGCTAGGTGGTAGCTTAAATCGGCCGCGGTCCTGTAGTACATGTCGGACCCGCGTGTCGCCACTGTGTGATCGCAAACCTAGCGCCACCACAAGGCACGTCTCGAGAGACTGACTCGAACTCAGCCCAGTTGTACGGACGACAGTGCTAGCGACTAGACGTACGAAGCCTTTCTCTCTCATTAGCCGAGAGACAGAATAGCCTTCAGCTAAGTTAATGGCTACGAACTAGCAAGGCGCCATTAGCCTTACAGTGATTGTAATTAGAGTCTCACTTGTGTTCACCATAGAGATGTACATTAAAGATAAGTATATGAGAAGCTCCGTTCTTTTCTTCATAGCATTAATTACGTATCCTGTTCCAGTACTTCACGCCCGTCTGCGTTAGTCTAGCGTGCATTAAGCCACCTCTATTTACAAGGTGTTGGCCCGGCTGCCGACACATCAGAATATCTAGGAGTAACTATGCAGAGCGACCTTAAATGGAATGACACATGCCGGCCGGTGTGGCCGTGCGGTTCTAGGCGCTTCAGTCTGGAACCGCGTGACCGCTACGGTCGCAGGTTCGAATCTCGCCTCGGGCGTGGATGTATGTGATGTCCTTAGGTTATTTAGGTTTAAGTAGTTCTAAGTTCTAGGGGACTGATGACCACAGATGTTAAGTCCCATAGTGCTCAGAGCCATTTGAACCATTTTTGGAATGACACATAAAACAAACAGTAGGAAAAGCAGATTCTAGGCGGAGATTCGTAAAAAGAATCGTAAGGAAATGTAACTCACCCACGAAGGAAGTAGCTTACAAGGCGCTTGTTCGACAGGTTCTAGAGTATTGTTCATCAGTCTTGGACCATGATCAGGTAGGACTGATAGAAAAGATAGAGAAGATCCAACGAAGAGAGGCACGTTTCGTCACAGGTTCGTTTAGTCGGCGCGAGAGGGTCGCAGAAATGCTCAACAAACTCCAGTGGCAGATGTTACAAGAGAGGCAATGTGCATCACGAAGACGTTTACTATCGAAATTTTGAGAGAGCACTCTCCGGGAAGATTCAGACAACACATCACTTCCTCCCAGATACGTCTCATGAAATGACCGCGACGAGAAAATTCGAGAAATTAGAGTTAGTAATGAAGCCTACCGACAATCATTCTTCCCACGCGCCATTGGCCAGTGGAACAGGGAAGAGGGGATCAGTTTATGGTACCAGAAGTACCTACCGCCACACACCGTTAGGTGGCTTGCGGAGTATGACGTAGATGTAGATGGTGAGTTAACCAAAAATTATTCTTTGCTGTCGGTCTCAGTCAATATTTGACGTTGATTCTAATTCATATTACGCAGACATTTAGTTGATCTGATGATGACTGTCGGCTTGTGGTAAAAAGTAATAGAACCTGCAGGAACTCCAGTGCCGATTTTTTTCTTCGTTTGTTTGGTTCGTAACTATTAAGTAAGTGCACAATAATCACTGCAACCACTAGCGGATCCAAAAGAGACAGCATTGAACAACTCTGAACTTTGCACCAGCTAATGGAAGTAATAAAATTTTTATTGAAAAAAAGTAAGTACGACAGAGTTAATTAATAACCTTAAACGTTTTTTTCAGGTATATAAAATAATAAATAAAGACATATTACAGAACACAAGCTCGGATTGGGGAGAGAGATCGGCCGTGACTTTCACTGGTGATAGCGAAAGTCTTTGAAGTTTGTAGGCATTAGTGGAGCTGATGTAGTCTGAAAAGCAAGGAAATTTAATTCACCATGAAACTGGTCGACATTTCTGTTGCAGCAAAATCGGAAGACGAGGTAGCTGTAAGTTACGGTTATTAACCCCAATATTACAATGGTCGTATATTATCCAGCATTTCTTGACAAACTTCCTCGGTATATTTTCGCTGTACCGCTGCTACTATACACACTTTAAGAAACACAGACCATGGACTCATTAAATTATAACGATACTGAGCCTCATAATATCTACTCATCATATAATTAATGCATGTCAGAGGATTTATAATATTCTACTTCGCTCCTCGCTATATGCTCTGCCAATAACACAGAACTGGCGTAGGCAGCATTTGGTGTGTGTGTCTTAGCTTCTCTAGATCACGTACGAATACTGCAAATTTGACTTAATATTGCTGACTTGCTGTAAGCTGTACAGCTTTGATTTATTAGTAATTGTTAGATCATGTTTGTTATGCTTTTGCAGGCTTCCAAAGAGCTTCATCCTAAACAAAAAGGCAAGAGGCGGAGAAGGATGACGACATCAACAAGGCGTTGGCTTCAGTGTTTTGTGATTGTGAATAACATAGGAAACGCAATTTCTTATACAGCTGTAGATTGTAATTATCACCTTCCAACATTAACTCAACCTGTGGATGAGATTCATCTTTAGGTAATTAACAATAGTTGTTCATGACAATATGACAATGATGTAATTACATTCCTGGATACATCATTTCAGCCACAGGACAAATACTCAAACAAATATAATAACGGGCTACCCTTCACAAGCCTTAGCAATCGGAATAGCTAAATAAAGTATGCTGATTCAAGTATGCATGTATAACTGTTCATTCAAGTATCTGTTTAAGATTTACTGCAGTAGAACTGTTAGACAGTGGCACACTCGTCTTCCATGCCTTACGTTACCCTGACGCCTGTGACGTCAGGAAGGAAACCAAGCCACAAAGTTAAATAACACACTAAAATTTGCCACACCCTGAAAAAGGCGGAACCACTACTACACGGGGAAAACGCTAGGGGAAAGGAAGAATAAAGAAAGAACTGAATGCTTGAGAATTTTAGCTGGCGCATGTGCAGAATAGAACAAAACGATACGGCCAAATTTTCAGGAAACATTCCTGACACGTATAGGAACAAAATGTGTTAAGTGGATATGGGTCTGGAAATACTTTATTTCCATGTTAGAGCTCAGTTTCTACACCTCTTCAACGCATTAATCACCTGTTTCGAAACGAAGTCTCAATCGTGAAGAGCAGATTTGCACTGAAGTGGAGATTGACACATTGTTGAATGAACCACTCGCGGAAGTGTACCCGTGCATGCGAATCAGCTGTTGATAGTGCCTGCATATAATCTGCAGGGTGCGGATTCAGCAGGTTCTCGTGTAGCGTCCTCCAGACAGTCATGTGGTTCACATTGTTTGTTGCAGCTAATTATCTTACGCTGAGACTAGGGTTGTCGTCAATTGCACGAAAAAGTTCCTTCTCCAAATGAGGTGTCTTCGTCCTTCTAGGCCTCACTCAGTAGTGAGTAGTAGGCTTACGCGTCGCATGATCCACAAGACAAAGATGAATTACTTTAAACGTCTTCCTGTAGGGGCACTGTCTTTTGGAAATCTCTCCCGATACAAACGTCGAGCATGACGGCCATTACCACCTGCGACACTGCAAATGGGCATCTGCAAATTCCACATTTCAGTACACTTTCATTGCACTGTACCAGAAACCAAGTCTGTGATGAATAATAAACAGTTGATGCAACGTGATTGCACAGTCCGTGATGAACACTTAACAGCTGATGTTACATGGTCGATGCGATTAGAGTAATAAAGTGAGTCACTTGCCAACATTACCTTCGTTCAATTGGAACAACAGACACTGGCAGTGAAGCTAAGAACTTTAGCCTACTGTAAAATTGGTTGGTTGGTTGATTTGGGGGAGAGGACCAAAGAGCGAGGCCTTCGGTCCCATCGGATTACAGAAGGATAGTGAAGGAAGTAGCCCGTGCCCTTTCAAAGAGACCAACCCTTCATTTACCTGATGCGATTTAGAGACATCACGGAAAACATAAATCAGGATGGCCGGGCGCGGGTTTCAACCGACGTCCTCCCTAACCACTGTAACACCTCGCTCGGTTACTGTACAGTCTAACCAATCGTATTTTTTTAAAATTTATTTTACACTCCTAGATCCGTAGGACTAAATTGAGGAGCAAATCTCCAAGACCATTGTAATATCCAAGCCTATATTTTATCCAAAATAACATTCACGACAGCATTGTATGTGGAACGTGACTGAACTTTGATCCTATTCTCGTAATACTATAATAAGGACTTCATCGTTAATAAAATAATAAATAAATATTGTCAACGACATAATTTAATATTTTGTAAAAAATTTTATGTCAGACAATAGCAATGCAAAAAGATAATGAAAATCTTAATCTTTTATTATCTATGATTTTGTAGAAAAGTCCCTTTTCTTCTTGTTCGAACTATTGTACTCATATGATGTGATTGATGTCTAGTAACACAGAGGTCTGTGAAAAAATTTTACTGCAATATTGTTATATTGCTAACTGATATTTGAAAATAGAGTTTATGTGTTATTGAAATGAATTCTCTTTGTTTGGAGTTTTATTTCATTGTAATTCTCGTCCTATATGAATGTTAAGTTTTCTGCTCAGCTACCACAGAGCGCAGCCATCAGCGCTAATGATCTACAGCGCAGTTTATTTGTAAATGGTGAATATGAATGTGTCTTGTAACCTTGAGAAATATTTTCAAATGTTAATACATATAGTGAAGGTGAGAAACGATTTAAATCTATTATTTATTAAGAGTAAAACACAGCCTGAAACCGAGTCGATAAGTGATTGTCTTGTGCTAGCCGCCATCTTAGTGAAACATTGCAGCGGCAGTTTTAAATTATCCTGAAGGAAGTCATTCACAAGATGTGCACGATGGGGGCGCGAATTGTCGTCCAGGAAGACGAATGCCTCGCCAGTACGCTGCCGATATGGTTGCACTATCGTTCGGAGAATGGCATTCACGTATCGTACAGCCGTTACGGCGCCTTCCAAGACCAGCAGCGGCGTACGTCGGCCCCACACAATGCCACCCCAAAACAGCAGGGAACCTCCACCTTCCTGCACTCGCTGGACAGTGTGTCTAAGGCATTCAGCCTGACTGAGTTGCCTCCAAACACATCTCCGACGATTGTCTGGTTGAAGGCATATGCGACACTCATCGGTGAAGAGAACGTGATGCCAATCCTGAGCGGTCCATTCGGCATGTTATTGGGCCCATCTGTACGGCGCTGCATGGTGTCGTGGTTGCAAAGATGGGCCTCGCCATTGACGTCAGGAGTGAAGCTGCGCATCACGCAGCCTATTGTGCACAGTTTGAGTCGTAACACGACGTCCTGTGGTTGCACGAAAAGTGTTATTCAACACGGTGGCGTTTCTCTCACGGTTTCTCCGAGCGATAATCCGTAGGTAGCGGTCATCCACTGCAGTAGCAGCCCTTGGGTGGCCTGAGCGAGGCATGTCATCGACAGTTCCTGTCTCTCTGTATCTTCTCCATGTCTGAACAACATCGTTCTGGTTCACTCCGAGACACCTAGACACATCCCTTGTTGAGAGCCCTTCCTGGCACAAAGTAACAATTCGGACGCGATCGAACCGCAGTATTGATCGTGTAGGCATGGTTGAGCTTCCTGGTGAAATGACTGGGAGTGATCAACGGTCGGACCCCCTCTTTCTAATAGGCGCTGCTCATTTTTGGTTGTTTACATCTTTTAGCGGGTTTAGTGACATCTCTGAATAGTCAAATGGACTGTGTCTGTGATCCACAATCAACGGAGTTCTGGGAACTTGGGTGATGCAAAACTTTTTTTTGATGTGTTTACACGACATAAATTTGAACCTGACACGTCTACCCATTCGTGAGGGAAAGGCGTCGTAACAGATACACGGACAGACAGTCTGATGGCACGTGCACAATTTCGAAATCAAATTTTAAACTACAAAACATTTCCAGGGAGAGATGTAGATTCTGACCATAATTTATTGGTTATGAACTCCAGATTAAAAGTAAATAAATTGCAGAAAGTTAGGAAATCAAGGGGGCTGGACTTGTACAAATTAAAAAAAAAAAAACAGTGGCTATTGATCGTTTCAAAGCGAGCAGTAAGCAACGATTGACTGTAATAGAGAAAAGGAATACAACAGAAGACGAATGGATAGCTTTGAAAGAAGAAAACCTATAGCCAACAGAGTACGAAATAAGCAAATAAGACAAGGTTCAGTAACAATCCCTCGATAACACGCGAGATGCTGAATTCAAATGATGAAGTGGAAAATATATATATAAAAAAAGCCAAATGAAGTAGGGAAAAGTGAATACTGTCGTCTAAAAAAACAGATTGACAAATTAAAAATGGCTAGAGGACAAATACAAGCTGCCAAAGAAGGCATGACAAGGTGTTGCCTATAAGAAATTAAAAGAAACCATTGGAGTAAAGAGCAGCGGCTCTATGAATATCGCGAGCTTAGATAGCAAGATAGTACTAAGCAGAGAAGGAAAGGCTGACAGCTGGAAGGAATAATAGAGGGTCTATGTAAGGGAAACAAACTTGAGGACAGTATTATAAAAAGAGAAGAGAAAGTTGACGAAGATGAGATGAGTTTGATAGAGCACTAAAAGACGTAAGTGGAAATAAGGCCCTTAGAGTATACGACGATCCCTTAGAATTATTGACAGCCAGTGATGACAGAGTTAATCTGCCTGGTGTGCAAGGTATATGAAAGAGGCGAATATCCTCAAACTTCAAGAAGGATGTAATAATCCCAATTTCAAAGAGTGTAGTTACTGACAGGTACGAATACTACCGAACCATCCGTGTAGTACGTCATCGTAGGAAAGTACTGACACGAATTATTTCCAAAATAATGGAAAAACTGGTAGAAGCCGACCTCAGGGAAGATCAGTTTAGGTTCCAGAGAAATATAAGGAAACGTGTCATAATACTGACCTCATAGTTTATATTTGATAATAGACTGAAGAAAGACAAACCTTCTTTTATTTGATTGTTAGACTTAGAGGAAGCTCTTGAGAATTTCAATTGGAATACATTCTTTGGAGTTTTGAAGATACAAGAGATAACACACCGCAAGGAAAAGGTTATATATAACTTGTACATAAACAGACTGCAGTTACAGGAGCTAAAGGACGTGAAAGGGAAGCAGCAGTTGAGAAATTAGTGAGACTGTGTTGTGGCCTCTATCGACGTTAGGATCAATCTGTACATTGAGCAAGCAGAAAAGAAAAGCTTTGTGCAATTTGGAACGGGAATTAAAATTCAGGAAGAAGAAATAAAAAACTTTGACGTTTGACATATGATTTGGTCTCGAGAGAAGCTGTTGAATGGAATCGATAGTATCTTAGAAAGAGGTTATAAGACTAACATCAACAAAAGTAAAACAAGGTTAGTGGACTGTAGTCAAATTAAATCAGGAGATGCCGAGATAAATAAACTAGGAAAAGAGATCTGATGGTGGTGGATGGGTCTTGTTATTTAGGCAGCAAAATAATTTACGATGGTGGTAGTAACGACGATAGAAAAAGCAATTTCGAGGTAAGCTTATCTCAAAAAGAGGTGTTTGTTAAGACGAAATATAGATTTAAATGATAATAAGGCTTTTCTAAAGATATTTGTCTGGAGTGTAGATTTATATGGAAGTGAAACTTGGATGGTTAACTATTCACGCAAGAAGAGAATGGAAGCTGAAACCAGTCTTCAGACTGAGGACCACAACAGCATCATCAAGAATAAAAACAACAGGCCTATAGCCTTACTGCACATAACGATTGAGTGAGGCATGACAGCCTCACTTGGCGATGTGGTTGTTGAGCTATTCGGCCGCTTAGAATTGATACGAGGTGAGGGGAATTTGTTTGTGCAGCTAAAAGGGAGCTGGCATTGCCCAGTGGCTGGCCCAGCCGAGGCGGCGACCGGTAATATTTGATCCCTGGTACGGGGGCGTCGGCGAATGGCTAGATATGGGTAAATCCCGGTACGAGGAATTTGGATTAAGATTGATTGATTACGAGGACTGGCAATGCACCCGCGATGGCGGTGTGTCAGATAAGCTGAACGATGGTTTCTTACAGTTCTTAGAAATTCGACAACAAATCACAGTCAAATAATAAATTAAATTTGAATACATCTGCTATCTCAGAAAAATGAGGCACTTCTAATGAGACAACAATGTTTTCAATATCTTTAAAACTACAAAAGTTAATATTTTACAGTGACTGGAAATTTTCATAATGAACTTCTGAATTAACAACTTTTCAATGCTTCATGCGATTTCAACAAATGATATCTCAGATGACAGCTTTGAACTATAGCTATCATCCCTGAAAGATACGGATTTGTTTCTGTTTTATTTATTGACTTATCACATTTTTTATATCTTTTTATAATGCAAATGTCTGTCAGATCACCGTAGTAAAACAGCATAAATACCTCCCATCTTGTCGTACTTGTTTATTTACTTAATGAATATGTTACTACTTTTGCCTGATATTTAACTACTATCCGAGTACCCGGCGTTGCCCAGGTATGTACACTAGTGTCCAAAATTGAAGCAACAAACAGAAATTTTGCAAAGTTGGGTTTATTTTGCCACAAAACAGTATGAACAAGCGACAGTAAAGTAGAAACGAAGTAAAGAATACAAAAGTAAACAACTGCAACTTGCATATGGTCTTCGTTTTTTCGAACTTAACGGATTTAGAAACACATTCCGACATTGGTAAACGTGCTCAGTATGAAGTGTGACCACCTCTGGCATCAATATACCCCTGAAACGATGGAGCATGCTGTAACTGATGTCATCAGTCTCATGTTGATCCAATAACGCCCATTTTGCTGCAGAGCTGCTCGTAAGTCTTGGAGAGTGGTTGGTGGACGCTAACGTGATGCAACCCTATTGAATCCCACACTTGCTCTGTGGGATTCAAATCGAGAGAGCGAGCAGGCCACGTCATGCATGCAAATTATTCCGTTTCCAAGAAAATATCAACCACCTTTGCTCTACAATGTCGAGCATTATCGTCTATCAGCACGAAGTCTGGACCCACGGCACCTCACAACAACCCCATATGAGGTCCAAAGATCTCGTCACGATACCTGACAGCAGTTAAACCTTGCTGATTCAACCGAACAAGTTCAGGAAGAGGTGTTCGCGTAGTCAACGTAATCCTTACTCACACCATTAGACACCCTCCTCATTATCGGTTTCTTTCCATATCGTCTGGGTCCCGGAATCTTTTGTTCCACGTTCCCTTCAGATGCGAATTAGTCGAGAATCACTCTCCAGACCAAATCGGGACTCACCTGTGGAAAGAACATTGACCCACTGTTCGACCGTTCAGGTGGCATGTTGACGACTCCACTCTAGAATTTACCTTCTGTGAAGACGCATCATTGGTACACATACAGCAGGTCTCTGGCAATAAAGGTCATTCTGCAGAAGTCTTCTGTACACCATTTGCCTCGATACAACACGTCCAGTGGCTGCTGCTGGGTCAGACGTCAGTTGCCGTGCAGTACTAAGGCTGTGCCGTCGTCCCCTTACAGCCAAATAATGGTCCTCTCTTTCCAATGTCGCACGACGGCCGTGCGCTGGTCTTCGGGATACAGTGCCGATCTCTGCGAACTGTCACCACATCCGAAAAACAACAGATCGATTCACGTTAAGCCATCGGGCTGCATCAGTTTGAGACTGTCCTGCTTCCATTCTTCGTATGACCCTCCAACGCAGACACTCTGGTAGGCGTCTTCTCTGTGCCATATAGCACTGTCTAGGACTGTGTACAGGGCGATTGCGGATTTGGACTACCTGGCAAACACTACCCCGTTTGACAGGTCCACTGGCGTCATTGTTGGCGTGATTGTTCGTTGACTAGAATGCTATCTTCCGTGCAGAACACGATCATACGGACATCTGTTGACAGACTGTGTGATTCCATCGTGAATTAGACACAGGACGGGGAAATAGTGGTTTGTTGGTTTAATTTTAGTCACCAGTGTTTTTATTCCAATTTTGTGTCAATCAATTTCCCCTCCCCTCTCTGTCTCTCTCCTCCTCTCCCCACTCACTGTCCATCTCCTCCTGTCGTTCTCCCTAACCGTCTGCACCTTCCGCCGTCTTTCTTTACATCTGCACTCCCCCCTCTCTAATCATCAGCTCCTCCCCTTATTTCTGTCCATAACCTCCTTCCTGGCTCTAAGTACATATCCTTTTACCTCCTCTAAGTTCGTCCTCCCATCTCTCAGCCCATTTTGTCACCCTCACTAAGTCAATCTCCTCCTCCTCTCTTTTCGTCTCTTCCTCCCCCTCTCTCTATGAATCTGCTCCTCCCCCTCTCTCTGACCACCTCTTCCTCCTCCACCTCTTTCTGTCCACCACCTCCTCCTCCTCCTTATTAACTGTGCCCATCTCGTCCTTCTCTCTCTCTCTCTCCATATCATCCTCCCCACCTTTCTCTCACAATCACCACGTTTTTATCCCCACAATAGCAGGCAGGTGGTTCATATTCCCACAATATTTATTTCCAGGTAATAAGTACTATGTGTACCAAGTACGGTGGAAATTGTTCCGGGGTTTAATGGGAGGCTTTTTTCACCGACTTTGCCACAGTATGCACGTGTCACAAATTTTTTCAACATATTTAATGTACATAAAGCGCCAATGAAACTGATATAAGCATGCGTATTCAAATACAGAGATACGTAAACAGGGCGAATACGGCGCTGCGGTCGCTAACACCTGTATAAGACAACAGGTGTTTGGCGCAGTTGTTAGATCGGTTACTACTGCTACAATGGCAGGTTATCAAGATTTAAGTGCATTTGAACGTGGTGTTATATCCGGCACACGAGCATTGAGACACAGCATCTCGGAGATAGCAATGAAGTGGGGATTTTCCAGTACGACCATTTCACGACTGAACCGTGAATATCAGGAATCCGGTAAATCATCAAATCTCCGACATCGCTGCGAGCAGAAAAAGATCCAGCAAGAACGGGACCAACGACAACTGAAGCGAATCGTTCAAGGTGGCAGATGTGCAACCCTTCCGCAAATTTCTGCAGATTTCATTGCTCGGCCGTCAACAAGTGTCAGTGTGCGAACCTTTTAACGAAACATCATCGATATACGCTTTCGGAACCGAAGACCCACTCGTGTACCCTTGATGACTGCACGACACAAAGCTTTACGCCTCGCCTGGGCCCATCGACACCGACATTGGAGTGTTGATGACTGGAAAAAAGTTGCCGGTCGGACGAGTCTCTTTTCAAATTGTATCGAGCGGATGAACGTGTACGGGTATGGATGGAGACGACTTCATGAATCCACGGACCCTGCATGTAAGCAGGGGACTGTTCAAGCTGGTGGAGAGACTGTAATGGTGTGGCGCATGGTGTGCAGTTAGAGAGTTGGGACACCTGATACGTCTAGATACGACTCTGACACGTCACAGGTAGGTAAGCATCATGTCTGATCGCTTGCATCCATTCATCCCATTGCGCATTCCGACGGATTTCGGAAATTCCAGCAGACAGTGCGACACCCCATACGTCCATAGTTTATAACACTCCTGTCTGCTACTGCTATACTATAACCTTAAAGTTGAAGGCAGGTCGTGAAATAAAACTATCTTGTTAAAGCAAGTATGGTATAAAGCAACAGAGCAGGGTTACCCTCTGAGAGGAATTTTGTTGTGTTGACCGAGTTGTACCTAACGGAGGTGGCTTATCGGAAATGAAAGTCAGAATTACGTAAATATTTGAACAGTAACAAACAAAATTTTGCCTATCTGCACTGTTTAACGTATAAAGAAAACGGTCGCCAGCCTAACTAGGTAAGAGAATGATTAACATTCTCGTTCTAGAAAATAGTTATTAGTAACTTTAACGGATAAACACAACCTATACTTGGCCACACGCGAGTGCAATAAACTCTGACACATACATATGTTTACGGTGAGACTGAAGCTAACAGCTATAGCAACACAAACTATTTGCAAAAATATAACAGATACCGAAACACACTATTACTGTCAGGGCTTGTTCAAACTGAATGATCTTTATAACTTTACTATTAATATTCAATGCATAATTACTCGTATTAATTTGACATAGGTTCAGTATTATTGTTCAATCATTTTCCTAACTGACATAAAATTATAAATGTAGTCCACTGCAAAATTATGGGCTGGTCACAGGTTAAGTCTCTCTCAGTTATTTACTTTACTATTTAAAATGAAAGTTAAATGGAATTGAAACTTCCTGGCAGATTAAAACTGTGCGCCCGACCAAGACTCGAACTCGGGACCTTTGCCTTTCGCGGGCAAGTGCTCTACCATCTGAGCTACCGAAGCACGACTCAGGCCCGGCCCTCACAGCTTCACTTCTGCCGGTATCTCGTCTCCTACCTTCCAAACTTTACAGAAGCTCTCCTGCGAAGGAGAGAAAAAAAAAAAAAATAAATAAAAAAATAAAATAACATAAAAACAATAAAAATAAAATTCAGAAAAAGGAAGATTTTGTTTTGTTTGTAAGGGTAGCCCTAACCTTAATTTCCCATATTTCCCCTGGTATATAGGCAGCTATCTGGGGTAGGTTTAGTCAGGAGCCAACGCCTGAAGTGGACCAGATTTTTTTTTGTTACAGGATGAAAAGTGGCGGTGGCACTTGGTTTTTTTGTTTTTGAAACAAAAAATAAAAAAAGATAAAACAAAAAAACAAAAAAGAACAAAAAAAGCGGTCAAAAAAACAAAAAACAAAAAAAGTGGTAATCGTCGTGCAAAAAAAAGTTCGAGTCTCGGTCGGGCGCACAGTTTTAATCTGCCAGGAAGTTTCATGTCAGCGCACACTCCGCTGCAGAGTGAAAATCTCATTCTAAATGGAATTCACTGACAGGTTACTTTTCACTGTCTTTTGAATAAAGAAATTATTGTTTTCAGTCTGCTCTCAGCCGTGGCAGCGTGCGGACGGCCCCGCGCGCCGGCCAGTACTCCGCTGCAGGCGTTGTTTACTTCCGCGTCGTAGCTTTAAGGTTTGTGTCCGTCCACCGTGAACAACATGTCGAGCGCTCACCGCCGTGCGACCCTTAAAGTTTCCTTCCCAGCTGAACATGCGCGACCTCGTGCACATGAAGTTGAAACGTTCATACGTGAAGATGTTCGTTTAGATCCTAACCACGTTATCGGAATCCATTTTTCGATCACGAGTAGTGTCGTTCATATTAAAATGACAAACACCGAGGTGTGTGAAGATGTTATTCGCCGCCATGCCAATGGACTTAAGTTCAAATACTCTGATGGTCACGTCGGAGCTGTAACACTTGAACTCGCAGAGTACGGTCAACGCACGATTAGGGTGTTTGAACTACCTTTTGAAGTGCCGAAGGACGAAGTTGTCTCTGCGTTACAACTGTACGGTAACGTCATCGGTTACGTAGAGGAAAAATGGCAAACCTTCACGACCTACCACGTCCTCAATGGTGTGCGTCAGGTCAAAATTGAACTGAAAAAACATATACCATCATACCTGACAATTGGCGGAGTGCGAGCCATTGTCATGTACGACGGCCAACCCCGAACATGTGCTGGTTGTGGACAAGAAGGCCACGTCAGATCCGCCTGCATGCGACGCCGCCTGATCCAGACGCCGGTCGGCGAGGAAGCGTCCCCAGCGGTGATCACTCAGATCCCTGTCACATATGCCATGGTTGTCCAGGAAGGTAGCACCTCTACACAGCGTCTTCCTGCTCCGTTGACGTCGTCTGATCAGGTAGATGCAACCGCTCCTGAGATTCCTTCTGAGGTGCCACATACGCCAGATCCTGACCTGCCGAATCATCGCAGCACTGTGACTGAAAATGCTACTGAGATGGACGTCGATCTGGGAGTGGTACCTATTTCTGCTTTCCTTCAGACTGGTCCGGAGTCAGACGAAAGCCACCCGCAATCGGACTCTAAACGACCTGTTCGAAAACAAGGGTCGACACGAAAGAGAAAGAAACGTAGCCGTACACCCCCTGATGAATCCATTCTACGGATGGATACCAGGGATGCAGACCCGAAGATGGACGAAAAAACGCTCTTTGATGACCAAAAGTCTGATGCGAAAGACCCGCCACAGGCGACCACTGGCAACGAACACCCCTCCTTACTGGCGCCGTCGCCCCCACAGGTCGACGTTGAAGAGAGCCTATTCGATGAGACGAAAACTACGTCTCCTCTCCACGTGGATGATGCGCACAACCGATGCCCTACCGCAGTATCGGTCTCCTGGGCCGACGACGTGGAGATCGAAGGGACTGGGGTGGACGGTGCTGATGATGGGGCACCCCCATCGCTTGCGCCCGCGCCCGCGCCCGCGCCTGCACTTTCTCTACAATAGCAGCCTCTTCAGCGGACCGGCAAGATCGACGACCTCTCGCTCCTGAAGAAGAAGCCCCACCTGTGCCTGTGGGACTCCAACACCAGCATTATCGTGTCGGAACGATTAACCTCGCGACCATTCGTGCGCCCCACAAACTAGTGCTGCTCCGCGATATGATTTATGATGCGGACAAAGGTATTGCGCTTTTTCAGGAAGTGCATGTCGCCGATTTTTCACCACCACATGGCTTCACGGTGCATCTTTCTCCTAGTATATAGGCAGCTATCTGGGGTAGGTTTAGTCAGGAGCCAACGCCTGAAGTGGACCAGATTTTTTTGTTATAGGATGAAAAGTGGCGGTGGCACTTGGTTTTTTTGTGTTTTTGAAACAAAAAATAAAAAAAAATAAAATAAAAAAAACAAAAAGCGGTC